>NC_061111.1:186383777-186447525 GCF_002878395.1 Capsicum annuum
AGGATTATCATGGTAGTAGAGAATGCTCTCATTGCCAGTTGGCCAACTATTTAGGCTCAGTTTGTGTTTCTCGCCAGGTCAGGGCTTGAGAAGTTTTTTATAACTGCAGAGAGATTGGTCACAGATCTAGAGAGTGTCCCCAACATGGGATTACTAGTCATTCATCTCATTAAGATGAGCCTTGTGGTGATTGTGGCACCTTCAGTTGGAGATAGTGTGCTTGGTGCCTCAGGTGATGAATCAGTTGGTTGGTCTGAGCTTGGACCCGTTCAAATTTATTCTTCTTGTGATTGCTTATTTCACTAAGATAGATGTATTTTTATTTTCCATATTTACCTTTTACATTTTTTTGTATTTGGGTTTTCTTACCTATTAATAATTATAGGCCTTGATAAGTTTGTGATGCTTGTTGTGTGCCTTGTTATTGAATTCATGATTATATGACTACCCTATGGATTATTTATTTTAGTAATGAATGGAGTAAATCTGTATTGATATTTTCTCCCAATGGATGTAGCATTTGGGTTTGAGTTTTATTTACCTTAACATATTAGCCTTATTGTGGCCCTTGGGTTATAGGTTCTATTGATTTTGATCTTGGTATCGCCTATATACTATATCGATATTTGTATTGCTACTGTTTTTGTTGTTGTTATTAATTGATGTAATTGATCTTTTCTTGTTATATGGCTAGACTATGGGCATCCGAGTTAGAATTTTCCCTTCTATGTGGTTCTTATTCATTGGCTTGGGCAGCTATATCCTGATTGAATGATTTATTTTCTATAGCGAGGTGAGGTTGGTTCTTTTCCTCTTTTTTTGGCTATACTAGAATGATTATGGAGGGAATTATGGTATCAAAGGTAAAAGTTGACCTTCTATGGTTCTGTTATGGTTCTAGAATTTGGTAATTTAGCTATATTGCTCATTCTTGAGTTGGGATTGTTAGACTTGCACCTCGTGTTATGAAGATTTTTATATTGGCTATCCTTCTCTATATATCCTATTTGTGAGATTGACAAGTTTGGGCTCCATTCTTCCTTTGTGGCTATTTCATTGCCCGATAGTGGCTTGATATTGATGTCGGGAGGTCTTGGATTCATCTTCTAGATTTGTTGAATTTATCTCCTAGTGATGGTTTTCCCTTGTTATTAGTGTGGAGTTGGATACTCGTGCTTTCCATAAGGTGGTTCTTCTCCTATTAGGGTTAGATAGTTGGACATAGGTGGTAGTTTCTATAACTGCTTCTTAAGTTGGCAAATTTGAAATTCTTTATGTTGAGTTGCTTGGTTCATTTTTTGGTAGTGGTCTTGACCTTGACATTGGTGTTAAGATTGGTATTTTCTTCCTCGATGAGATAATTCATATTTTTTTATTTTATGATTGTCTTCACGACCCGAACCAGGGCCTAGCCGTGACAGGCTTATTAAGTCCACAGAGGACCGGAGACCCCCCCTTAGCCTAATCAAATAGAACCAAGTGCACCTAGAAATGGATGAATTCTAATATAAAATAAGATATGATAAGGAAATTCAAAGAGTCTATGATAGATCAATATCCAATGACCACCAACCATTATCCATTACCGATAACCAACCATAATACCCATGCCCACAGTAATATCCAACAAAGCCTTTAATAAAACCAAATATAGTCTAGTCGGGACATGCTCCCGACCATAGACAAAATAAGTCCAACAAAAAAGACCCAAAATAAGGAAATTCATAGCATGAAATGGGGGCTTCCGATGTATAGAAGCTCACCACTTCAGTCTGACTCACAACTATCCTACAATCACCTAGTCAATATACAGGAAGAGTAGGAGTATGGTAAGTTCCTGCATTGTGTGGGGATACAGGAGGGTTATCGGTTTGAGATCTAGCATATAATTCAGGGAAAAGGGATAAAATAATGCTATGATCCATGATACAAAAACCATTA
Organism: Capsicum annuum; assembly: GCF_002878395.1. Classification (NCBI taxonomy): domain Eukaryota; kingdom Viridiplantae; phylum Streptophyta; class Magnoliopsida; order Solanales; family Solanaceae; genus Capsicum; species Capsicum annuum. The sequence continues at coordinate 186,385,719 of NC_061111.1, forward strand.
AAACAAGTGCACAACATCAGATTCAATACATATATATATATATCACATATCAGGAAAGGGAACAGGGATTAGCATGAACATTAAAACCTTAACCTGGACTATGTAGCTTGATCGTCCTAAACCAGCACCCATTGGCTATATAGGTTCAAATCCCCCTGCTGAAAAGGCCCCAATGTGTGTTAGCCGAACGAATTAGAGAAAACCCAAGAAATCTAAACCCATCAAGGAAATTAGCCACCCCAAAATATATCAAGTGAGACTCATGCACATGGTCATCAAGACCAACCTCATGTTGGCAAACATGAGTTTCCAATATCAGTCCCCTCTGGGACATCCACCTTCACGGATTTTTTATACAACCCCTTTTAAGCCCATATTAAAATATTTAACACATAACGTAACCACTGATTCCAGGAGTCAATTATTAAGGCATCATTAAGTGTTATCATCATACCGACTATAGCTTGCAAGAAAATATCATTAAGCCATTTCCTTGGGAAATACTTGTACCCCAGACTCCATTATCAAAAATAAACTGATGGATTCCATTGTAGCCCACAAGGTTTTCAAAACCATCCTTAACTATTTTTTCTATGCATTAGTTTCAAAGAGAATAGCCAAACTAAATAATAATTCATATTCCAAAACTAATTATGCAAGTGGGTCGAGGTTATATCAATTTCCATACCAAAACATATTATTTGGGGAATCCGTTGTACCCCTAAATTCTTTCACCATTCCCATGCACCCCAATGAGTGTACAAACCAACAATTCATGCATAATAAATCAATGGAAACCATGGAAAAACATTCAAACTATTTAAATCCAAAACCCTCAACCATAGTTCAAAACCCAACATCAAAACCATGAATAATAAATCAATTTTCATGTCATCAAGAAAATACATGTATAGGGAAAGAGGTAAATGCCTTAAACACACGAGAATTGGAAAGTAATTCGGAGCTTGAAGACCAAAAGCAAAATGAATGATGAAATCCTTAGCTCACATGGGGTTTTTATGTTTGGGAGTGGAATAATAGACTTGGTATCATGAAAACTGATGGAAATAGGTTAATATGGTGTTTAAAGGTCATTTTTAGGTCAAAATATCCCAATACCCCTCATCCTAAGTAATTAAAACAAAATTTCATAGATATTTATATAGGTCTGTGGCACAGACCTTATCGCGGAAGCTAGCCTCCGTAACACGGGGCTATTGCGGAGGCTCACTGCCTTGGAGATCCAAAACCACCTCAAACCTTGTCCAAAAATTTCAAAACTCTTTTGGGACACCCCTTAACATACCCAAGTAATATTTAAGTCAAAAATTGATATTTCAAAATCGGGTAGGCCAAAATAAAATGTTCGAAGTTCTTTGAGGGTGTTACATTATCCTACTTTGGTGGATTTAGGAAACCCTCATTTCAGAGATTGTCAGCCTAATACGATTTTGTGGATTACTTATCCTTTATGATATTTGCATATGAGTATCCCTTGCCAAGATGGAGTATTAGATTGACTAGTTTATGGCTAAAGTAGAATTTTTTCAAGTTTCTAGAGTTTTTACCATTACTAATATGGTTTGCAGACTTGGGGAGTTTTTGAGCATGTTTCGATAGTTCATGCTCTCTAGTGAATATGGATTTGATTTCTTGTGATTTTAGTCGGAGAATTTTCAACCATAATACCATCCTTGGTCACACATGACCTAAGAATGATACAAACTCTGACCAAAACTCACACTTGGAGAACTTAGCGCATAATTTCTCATCCCTCAATATCTAAAGCACGATCTATAAATTCTCCTTATAGCCAGCCTCACTCTTGAAGTAATCCAAAATATCATCTATAAATACAATGACAAAAGAGTTGTGATATAGTCGAAATGCCCGATTTATAACCGTATCAATGCGGTTGGGGTATTGGTCAACCCAAGGAACATGACCAAGAACTCATAAAGTCTGTATCAGCTCAAAAAAGCTATCTTTGGAATATCCAAACCTGTAATCCACTACTGGTTATACATGGACCTCAAACCAATCTTTGAAAACACTAAAGCACCCTAAAGCTGATCAAACAAATCATCAATACATAGAAGTGAATACTTTTTCTTAATAGTCACCTTGTTCAACTATCGTTAATCAATACACATATGCATACGCCCATCCTTTTTCTTTACAAATAAGATAGTCACACCCCAAGGTGATACACTAGGTCAGATAAATCCCTTATCCAACAACTCCTAAAACTAATCCTTCAATTCCTTAAACTCTGTTAGAGCCATCGTATAAGGAGGAATAGAAATGGGCTTGATACCCATCTTAACTCCATAGAAAAGTCAATATTATGATTCAAAGGCATACCAGTAAAATCCATAAGCAAAAACATCCATGAATTTACTTACAATACGAACAAAATCCAAAGGAGGCAGTGAGGCAACACTATTATCATGCATATAGGAAAAATATGACAAACATCCCTTCTCAACCAAGCAACGAGTCTAAAGAAAGGATATAACTCTCTTGGGACCCAAATGAAGCATAACCTTCAAAGCTATCCTCGGCACACCCAGCGAAGTTAAGGCCACTGTCTTAGCATAATAATATAAGACAACATGATAAGAAGAAAACCAATATACCCAAAATAACATCAAAATTTACCAATCAAGGATAATCACTTCTACCCAAGTCTCACACCCAATAAAGGTAACAATACAAGATTACTATACACAATCTACCACTAAAGAGTCTCCTACAGAGGTAGTTACATGGATAGGCATGGAAAAAGGATCACTAGTAGAATTAAAACCTGAAGCTGCTAAACCAGAAGACCCATTACTTGAACCCTACAAGGTTTCCTGTGCTGGCCTACCATGATATACATTGAAGCCTCTAGAATATCTACCCTGAGGAGTATGAACTCTGAACTTGCCTTGATGGCGCACCTTCTTGGCGACTCTCTGTGAGGCTCAAAAGATAGACTTAGTCATCATAGCATGAACCACTATACTATGAAACAACGCCCCTGACACTACCATATAGGCAGAAGCAAGCTAGAATAAAATATCTAATTCCTTCACAAACTTTTGAATATTCTAAGACTTAGTGGCAATACTTGCATAAAAATATCTAGATAAGGCTTTAAAATATGCTCATACTCCACAATAGTCATGGAGCTCTGATTCAAGTGATCGAACTCATCTGTCTTCTGATCCTTCAAAGTGAATGGCACAAACCTATCTAAAAAGTCTTTCAAACTGATCCCAAGTCATCCCTAATGAATGAAGAGGTTCGCAACTTATAAATTACATCCACTAATCACTGGATACATCTCTCAACTAGTTAGTATTGTACAAAACCCCATGCGAATCAAGAAATCCAAGGTTTTTTAAATTCTCATGACATTCTATCAATAACACATGGACATCCTCACCCACAGGACCACTTAACCTAGGAGGGCCCAAATGAGTGAATCTCCCAAACCTCTTCTTATCCTCGGAAGACATAACTATACTCATAATAATATGAGGCATGGTGAATCTAGTTGGATGAGATCCCACCAGAAAAGGTAACATAGATAAAGGCTGAACTTTTGATCTCAAAATACCATACTCAGATGCAAGCACTGAAGGAGGAACAACACTCGGGGTCTATAGAGTACCATAAGCAAATGTTCATACCACTGGATGATCCACACTCAAAGATGGAGAAACACCATGAACGCTCATATAGAAAAGAGTGAAATATGATTTAGAACACAATGTATGAAAGACCCATACAATAGGGAAAAATAAGGAAGTTTCCTAAAGATATGTTATATTTTCTAAAATATAGATATAGACGTCTATGTCCCAATCCGCGGGACTCTACTAGACACCTTATTATTACATTGATGAGACTAATGAACTAGCTACTCTAATACTAATTTGTCATGACCCAAAAACCAAGGGTCATGATGGCACTTGTTGCCGCAAGCCTTGACAGGTAAGCCTATCACCCAAGCTGATATAAAATAAGGAAAAATTCTAAAGCCCAAGGTAAGACTCCTTGAGAAGAGTCAAACCACACATATCAAATAAATAATAGGAAGTGCATAACCAAAGATACCATAAGAATATCCTACAACCTAGGCTCATAGTGTATAAACTACTAAATACATCTCAAATCTCAAAAGATACAATAATAGAGAAATAGATCATAATTTTTCTTTGAATACAAATAAGACATAACGTAGATAAGAATAGGTAGTACATTAACTCCAAAATAATAGATCGATGCTACCTCAGATATACTCTAGATACATCCTGAATCAACTACCATATGGTGCACTCATACCTGCATCTGCACTGGAAAGGCATAGTAAGGGTGAGTACGATCTACTTGTACTCAATAAGTATCATAGGATGACTGAGCAATATAGAAAATAAAGCATATAAAATACAAACTATGGGTACGTCACCTGCAGTAAAAAAATATCCCAAATGGTAGACCATGCCATTTCCACTAACAGTTATACAATATAAACATATTCTAAATACAAGTACGAAAAAGGAACATAACAGATAAACATCAAATCAAATATGTAAAAAAGGTACATAAAGGTAGATATCATATATAGAACACAATACAACAAAAAATATATTTTAAGTGTAAAGTGCAATAATGATAATGATGATTATAATGATGATGTGATGCATGAGGTTGTCGCACAACCTCCATGTACACCTACTGAGTTGTGCTAGCAAGATAGGACCCATGGGGGGTTCATCAATCCATTGATGAGTGGTAATTTTACCACTCATTTGCACTAACTATTTATGTGCACTACCATATTTGTAAAGTTAACTGAGACAATTATTATTTGATATACTAATCTCTACATTGTGTGGGTATATAGTTGAGATGAGAAAAGATGTGGAATGGAGCTTAAAATGATAAAAAAAAAAGAGCAAAGAAGTGTGCAGCTGAAGACCTAGATCATATCAGCCTCAATTACCATGACCACAGCCAGTCAAGATGGTCAGCATAACGTGGTCGCAGAACACAACCGTGATCACGTCAAACTTGCGCGATCGCGGTTCAGCAGGAATATGCCTAAGGGCAGATTTATAATATTACATAGACGAATCCCAAATCATATATAGGCAAAAACCCTTTATTTTCTGGGTATTGCTTACCACATAGATATTTTTGAATTAAAAGTAAGAAACCCTAATTGGGTAAGTGTGTAACTACCCTTGGAGGTATAATTTCTTAGTAATTTTGTGAAGAATGAATGTTTTGGATAATCCTTATGGTATATATTTCCTTACTTTCTTCATGAGCAGTTATGTAATTTTGTCTTGGAATAATATTGAATTAAAGTGTAATTATGTGTGGGTGTTGTTGTGTTTGCATGATTTTTGGTTGTTGAGTATGAATTCCACTATTGCTTGGGTTAATGTAATGACCCTTCAGGTTATTTTCCATATTTATTCTTATCTTTACCATTTGACCTTCTCCATAGATACCCTAAGTCATTTATGACTTGTTGTGACTGACATTTTGATTACCAGGCAGTTCGTTTGATTTTTAGAGCCAATTTTCTATTTAATAGTCTTCGCTTGTTGCAAATGGCCACCGAGCAAAAACTTCAGTGAAACAATCTCAAATAAAATTTCTGACTATGCCAGTAGTTCCAAAATATCAATTTTAGTCTAGGTATACCTTTGGTTTGCGTCACACTGCACCTGAGCTCATTTTGACCTATTGGTCAAAAAGTTAAAAATTGAAAGGAATGGGAGTAGGACCCACATTTGGTAGAAATAGCCTCAAATTACAAATCAAACTTTGCCATTATGTCTGAAATGTCTATTTTAGTCTAGGGATACCCTTGATTCATGTACCATGACTCCCAAACTTATTTTGGGATATTGAGCAGAATTTATGAAAAATGATAAAAGTTTAGGTGTGGGCCCTACTTTTAGGCCTAAACGATCTCCAATGAAAGTTTTGATAATTCCAATGGATTTTAAATGTTTTAAACTTAAAATTCACTATTGGCTCATGTTATTTGGATTCTGTATGAGTTCCAAGGGTCAGAAATTCATTTTCTAGTTTGCTGTCATCTGGTGCAACTGCGATCGTGGCCAAAAGTGTGCGATTGTGGAAGCGTGATCATATCCTGTGTGAACCTGATAGTGGCACCTTAGAACCTATAGAGTATATATAAAGGTCCCAAGATGCATTTGGACCATTTTCTCTTCACTATTTAAACCTAGAAGCCCCAAAATGAGTGTAATAACTCAAAATTGGTCGTAGGGGCTGACTTGTGTAACGCCCCAAGAGTACACCCTGGGTAACGCACGGTTCTTACCATCTCGAGTGACCATAATCTAACCCATGAGCTAGTACCTACTGTGAGCATTGAATAATATAATGACATATGCAGAAGAACAACTAATAAGCCATAAGGTTTTAAATAACTAGAAACGTTACTTGGTTATGAATCTGAAAACAACTGCTGGAAATCACTGTTTGAGATTAATAAAATAATAACAAAACTGATTGGTTATTTGTACTAGTCTGAAAAGCCTCTACGACTGAATAAGAGTTGATGGGACATGCCTCAACTAACTCCAACTAGCTCCTGAACTGAAAACATAAAAGTAAATATAGCCTGTCTTTGAAATATGAGGACTCACCACAGCTACGGCTAATAATCTGGAAGGTCTAAGTAAAATCCAGGAATTGAGAGTCTGAAATTATGATATGATACATTATAGCGCAAAAAAAGAGTATGCGATCAGTACTTTGAATGTACTGGTATGATAAATAAGGTAGGATGGTATGCATGGTTTCATGAACATGAGTAATAACTGTCTTAATATATATAGCATGACATACTGAATAGAATACATGGAACTGTAAGTGTGGAAGATGCATGAGCAACCATAAAATATGTTCTGAATATAATTTAAAATACTGAATATTGATAACTGAATAGATGATATCTATATGCTATGGTCAAGCATCTGAATCCGATTTACTGAGTTTATTACTGGACAGAGACTATGGGAGCTATCATCTAACTGAAAGGCCCCAATAAGAAATTTGGGGTCCAACCTGTGACCCCAATTGGAAGGGTGTCAGTACTGTGCCACGGGTAGTAATGTTGGTTGTGTGGATCCACTAAAGTGTTGTCCTGAAGGACTTGGGGTTACCCTCAACTGGAAGGTACCCGTATGAGATTAAACCTCAACTGGCAGGTTAATATCTCAACCTACACTGGCTACATAGTTCTGGAATATGGGGACTGCTACTAAAGGTCACACCCTCAACTGGTAAGTGAGCCCCCATTCCTGGGTTCTCTTGGTGCTAAATCCTACTCCCAACTGAACTGAGTCAAATGACTGAACTTTTCTGAATTGAACTGATTATAATAACTGAAAGAACTGATAATGTTCATAACATATTTTAAAACTAATCTGAAGATACTGAGACTAACTAACTAGCTAAGTTTTTTGGGTATTCATAACCCCCAGGACTCGATAGCAATAATAGTAAAATAATACTAAAACTTTAAGGACTTAGCATAAAAACATTTATATCAAAAATCCATTCTTGTGGGCATTTCATCAGACACTTGATGTTCATAGTTCAAGCTAAGCATGGGAATAGTTTAAAGCTTATAGTAATAGCATGATTTCAATATCAACATCACCAATTATTAATTTAATCAGCTAGTAACAACATTAAAACATGTGGGGTTTAATAACAACAACAATTTCATGTAAACATAGTATAAAATTACAATTCTTAGGAGTTCATGGTTAAAATCACAATTTAAAATCATAATAACTTGTAAAGATCATAACTTTGTATTTAAATCTAGATACTTGGACTCCATGCGTGAAAGGTACCCATGAATGAACACTTAACATACCTTGGTTTATAAATTTGTAAGGATTGATGGTGAATTCTTGAGATTTAACTTTGAATCTTGAGGGCTAGGGTTTGTTGTTAAAAGAGAATACTTTTGATTTGGGAGAAATTGAATAAAATAATGACCTAATAGGCTATTGGGGCTTTAATCCCATGTTTTTCACGGATTGGGGTCATGGGAAAAAGACCAAACTGCCCCTGGGAGAAGTTTAATTTTCATTACTAAAAATCCTAATTTTGACCATCACCGCGATGTGGTACAAATGCGGTGAGTCCTGGAATTTTACTAGAAGTGTAGTCCAAGGACGAGTGCAAAATTGTACCTTGGCGTGACCCAATGCCGCCGCGATGCGTCACTGGAAAATGGATGATTATGAAATTACACCTTGGCGTGATGTGGCACTATCGCGGTGCCTTGCTGGAAAAGAACAAACATGAACTAAAACTACGTTGCAACATGGGCTAATTGTGGTGATACACTGGAAATTGGACATTTATGAATTTGTCCTTCACCGCGATGCGGTACTTATCGCAGTGTTCTACTTCTCTCACTAAAATTACCATAACTACTCAACCAACTATTGGGTTTGGACGAAACTGGTATCGTTTGAAAGCTAATTCAATTTCCTAAAACTTGGTAGGTCTTGAGATGGAAAATTCTCAATTTATCAAAAGATATGCTCATTTGAAGTTGACTAAAGAAACGTTCTTATCAAAATTTCAATCGATAAGGAATATTTTGATTCGTCTAACAGCTGGAAGTTATTTGAGACCTTAATATACATCAAACTAACTCATAAAAATATCAAATAACCATTATGTACTATGCAGGAGCTTGAAACATGGAGCTAACATGGGTTTGGATTTTCAGGGTATAACAATATCTCCTCCTTGGAAACATTCATCCTCAAATGAGACTGGTTAGACTGAAAGCACTGAGGAACTGAGATTACATGCTGAATATACGTGATTGCATAACTGAGTCTAAAAAATGATACATTACTAAACTAGTTTTGTGAATTCATGACTGACATAAGAATGATATACAGCTGATACTGAGCACGGGAAGGATGAATTCTAAGAAGATCGCTACCAGAAGCTAAGTTTGAGTTTGTGGAGAAAAGATGAGGGTACTTGGTCCGCATATTCGCTACTAATTCCCAAGTGGCTCCCCCAACGGACTGATTCTGCCAAAGTACTTTGACCAGTGGAACTTCTTTATTCCTTAGTCTACAAACTTGCCGATTAAGAATTTTGACTAGAATTTCCTCGTAGGATTTGATGTTCTGAACATCTATGCTTTCTAAAGGAATAAAAACTGCTGGTTCTCCAATGCACTTCTTCAACAAGTGCACTGATGCTAAGTCTACAGGCAACTCAAGATCATAAGCCACCTTTCCAAAATGGCTCAACATTCTGAATGGGCTAACATATCAGGGACTAAGCTTCCCCTTCTTACCAAACATCTTCAGTCCCTTCATGGGAGAGATCTTCACATATACAAAATCACTAATTTCAAACTCAAGATCCTTCCTTCTCATATCTGCATAAGATTTTTGTCGGTTCTGGGCTGCCTTAACCCTCTCCCTAATCAACTGTACTTTCTCTAAAGCATCAAACACCAAGTTAGGCCCTATGAAAGAGGTTTATCATACTTTAAACCAACCAATAAGAGATCTATATCTCCTTCCACACAGAGCCTCAAATGGAGCCATTTGAATACTGGAATGATAGTTGTTATTATACGTGAATTCAATCAAAGAAAAATGGTTATCCCAACTGCCTTTAAAGTTGACTAAACATGCTCTCAACATATCGTCAAGGGTATGAATGGTTCTCTCTACCTGACCATCTTTCTGAGGGTGAAAGGTTATACTGAGGAAAACTCAGGTAACAAGACCCTTCTGAAAAGCTTTCCAAAAGTGAGAGGTAAACTGAGTACCTCTATCTAAAATAATGGACAATAGAACACTGTAAAATCTAATCAACTCTCTAATATAGAGCTTGGCATAGTCCTCAGTTGAATAAGAAGTATGAACTAGCAAGAAATAGGCTGATTTAGTCATCCTCTCTACAATGACCCAAATTGAATCATTTTGTTGATGAGTACAAGGCTAACCTGTCACAAAATCTATGTTGACTTCCTCCTACTTCTAAGTGGGAATACTGAACTCTTGCATAGACCCACTAGGCTTTTGATGCTCAATCTTAACCTGTTAACAATTAGAGAACTTAGCCGCAAACTCTGCAATATCCCTCTTTATCCCACTCTATTAATAGGCTTCCCGTAGATTGTGGTACATCTTTATGTCCCCTAGATGAATCGAGTAACACACACCATGTGTTTCTGTAAGAATTCACTATCTCAGCTCATTAACACTCGACAGACACAGTCTACCCTGGCAACACAACACACCATCTCCCCTCTTAGGAGAAAACCTCTACTTTCTTATCTTTGACTGACTCCTTCAAATTCACTAGACTAGGATCCCTATCTTACTTTTCTTTCACTTCGGCAACCATAGAATATTTCGAACTATTCTGAACCCAAATGCTACCCTCAAATGAATCAACTAAACGAACACCTAACATAGCAAAATGATGAACTTCCTAAACTAACTTCTTCTTGTCACCCTTAACATAAGCAACACTACCCATAATCAATCTACTCAGGGCATCTGCCACTACATTGGCCTTACCCTGGTGATACAGAACACTCATATCGTAATCTTTCAACAATTCTAACTATATCCTCTAATGCAGATTTAAATCTTTCCACAAAAAACATATACTACAAGTTTTTGTGTTTTGTGAACATATAAACACACACCCCATACAAATAGTACCTCTTATTATTTAAGGAAAACACAACAGTTGCTAACTCAAGATCATGGGTAGGACAATTATTTTCATGGGGCTTAAGTAGTTTAGAGGAATAGGCTAAAACTTTACCCCTCTACATCAAAACACACCCAAACCAACTTTAGAAGCATCACAGTACACAAAAAACCCATCTGAACCATCTGGTAGTGTTAAAACTGGGGTTGTGGTGAGTCGAGTCTTTAACTCTTGAAAACTCTTCTCACAAGAATTTGACCACAAGAACTTTACTTTCTTCTGATTCAATCTTGACATGGGGGATATAATAGATGAAAATACTTCAACAAATCATTGGTAATAGCCAGCCAAACCTAAGAAAATCTTGATATTTGATGGAGAGATAGGTCTGGGCTAGTTTCTTACCACCTTGATCTTTTGAGGATCAACTCTAATGCTATCACCAGAAATAATATGTCCAAGAAAAGTTACTAATCTTAGCCAAAATTCGTACTTACTCAATTTAGCGAACAACTGATAGGCTTTAAGAGTTTGTAATACTATTCTGAGGTGGTCTGCATGATCATTTTTGTTATGGGAGTAGACAAAAATGTTATCAAGGAAGACTATGATGAACATGTCCAAGTACTGCTTGAACACTCAATTCATAAAGTCCATGAAGGATGCTGGGGCATTCGTGAGACCAAAGGACATAGCTAGAAACTCAAAGTGTCCATACCGAGTTCTGAAAGCTATTTTCATAATTTCACATTCTTTGACTCCAAGCTAATGATAGCTGGATCTGAGGATTATCTTAGAAAAATAACTGGCACCTTAAAGTTAGTCGAACAAGTCATCAATTCTGTAAAGTGGATACTTGTTATTTATGGTAATTTTGTTCAACTAATGGTAGTCAATATACATTCTAAGAGAGCCATCTTTCTTATGCATGAACAGAACTGGTGTGCCCCACGGGGAGACACTAGGCCTGATGAATCCCATATCTTGGAGATCCTTCAACTATTCTTTCAACTCTTTGAGTTTGGATAGAGCTATTCTATATGGCAGAATAGAGATAGGCCAAGTATCTGGAAGAAGGTCTATTCCAAAGTCAATTTCCCTTTAGAGGGGAACTCCGGGAAGGTCTTCAGGGAACACATTTGGAAATTCCCTCGCTACTAAAACCAACTCAAGAGTTTGAGCCTCAGAATTAGAGTCTTTGACTCAGACAAGATAATAAATACATACCTTGGATACCATCTTCCTTACTCTAAGGTACAAAACAAGCTGGCCCCAAAGAGCTATAGTACTACCCCTCAATTCAAGGACTGGTTCATTTGGAAACTAAAAATGAACTACTCTATTTCTATAATCAACTAAAGTATAACATGAGTGGAGTCAATCCATACCAAGAATGATGTCAAAATCTGTCATGTCTAAATTCACAAGATCCACTAAATTGAATTTTTGAGATATTATGATCGGACAGTTCCTGTATACCTGCCCAGCTACAATAGAGATATCTATTAGGTAGACACTGAAAAAGGCTCTACTAGGATTTTGGGTTTGACTCCAAAATTGACAGCTATATAAAGGGTTATAAAAGAAAGAGAAGCTCTAGGGTCTAATAAAGAATAAATATATAAATAAAAGACCTGCAATGTACCAGTGACCACATCATAAGATTTTTCCTTATCCTCTCGGGACTAAAGGACATATAATCTATTTGGAGCTGACCACTAGTAGCACTAGAAACGGCACCCTACTGAGTTGGGTAGCCAACTGGAATTGGGGGACGACTGGACTAACTATGCTAACCAATCTTTGGGCAATCCCTGACTTTGTGTCTTGGCTTGCACACCTAAAAAAACATCACTATCAATTGTACAAACACCTTGATGGTTTCTACCATATTTATGACAAAGAGGATTTGTACGACCACTGTTTACACTACCTTGGGACTTAGAGCCTGGCGCCCTATCCCAATTGTCATTTCTGAATTTGGGCACTGGGAACTAGCTGAAGATGGAACTGGAACTGAAGATTTCTGATAAAACTAAGGACGGTTACAACCTTCTGACCTTGGCTGATTGAAATTAAAGCTACCCGTTTTAGCCCTCGTGTTCTCGCTCTCTCTCTTCTTAGTCTTCTGCTACTAAATCTATTGAGCATGGACCATAAGCCTAGACAAGTTCATATCCTTATTCAATATTGAAGTCCTACACTCTATGACCATACTTTCAGATACACCAGACATAAACTTACTCATCTTAGACCTGCTATCAGTTACCACATGGGGAGAATACCTAGCTAGCTGAGTAAACTTGAGGGAATACTTCTTCACACTCTTTTTAACCTACCTTAAGTTGATGAACTCTAACACCTTGGCTTCTCTCAAGTCTAATAAAAAGAACCTATCTAAGAAGGTAGTGGCAAACTCTTCGCATTCTATAGGCCCAGTATCTATGCCTCTATCTACCTTTCACTACTTAAACCAAGTATGGGCTACATCTTGCAACTGATAGGTAGCTAAATTAGCACTTTTACTAGAAGTTACCCCCATAACATCTATTACCTTCAGGACCATGTCTAAGAATTCCTATGGATCTTTTTTAGATTTAGATCTTGAAAATAGAGAAGGATTCATTTGGGTAAAGTCCTGAATCTTAGCTGTTGTAGTATTAGCCACTGGGTTACCAAAACAGCAGCTGGCTGAGCATTTTGAACTGCTATAGAATGGGATAGTGTAGTGAATGCAGCTCTAAACTCTTCAAGAGAAACATGCTTATTCAGGGGATCTTTCTGAACAGGCGGAGGTGCTGGTTGTTTTACATATCTTCTTCCGTTTGTCCTTTTTGGAAGCATGTTCTATAAATGAAAGGAAGAGTAGATTAGATAGAGAGTTTAACATGAGCTCATGCTTAATCATATGACACAAACACTGAAATAAAGGAGAATTTTCCTAAAATACTGCATAGCCTTTTGCCCATAAGTGTAGCGCGCTTCACACCCATACACAAGACTCTACTTGATGTGGATTTCAGACTCCCTAAGACACTATAAAACCTTAGGATCTTATACCAAGTTTGTAACACCTTGAGAGTACACCCCGGGCACCACATAGTGCTTACGATCCCAAGAGACCATAAGCTAACCCATGAGTTGGTACCTGATGTGAGCACTGAATAATATAATAACATATGTGGAAGAACAACTGATAAGCCATAAAGTTTAAAATAACTAAAAACATTACTAGGTTATGAATATGGAAACAACTGCTGGAAATAATAGTCTTAAATTAATAAAATAATAACAAAACTTACTGACTGACCTCACTAGTCTGAAAAGCCTCTAGTTACTGAATAAGAGTTGATGGGACATGCCCCAAACTAACTCCAGCTAGCTACTAAACTAAAAACATGATAGTAAATATAGCCTGTCCTTGAAATATGAGGACTCACCATTGCTACGGCTGATAATCTGGATGGTCTAAGTGCAATACAAGAACTGAGCATCCGAACCTATGATATGATACATTAGAGCACAAGAAAAAAGTATGCGATCAGTACTTTGAATGTACTGGTATGCTAAATGAGGTAGACTGATATGCATGGTTTTATGAACATTAGTAATAACTTCTGAATATATATAGCATGACATACTGAATAGAATACATGGAATCTGTAAGGACCCATTTGGTAGGTTGGATTATTTTCATAATCCATGGATTAAATGGTGGGATTATTTAATATATTATTTGGTAGCAATTTTGAAGCAATGTATAACTAATACATGGATTAGTTATACACCCTACATAGTATTATACGGTGTGTAACTAATACACCCAATTTGGTGGGATTAGTAATCCATGGATAAATATACGTAAAGACAAAAATGCCCTTAAATTTTTATTTTTTTTCTAAATATTTTTCAATTTATTCAATGCAAGTTACTTCTTTTCAATTTATCAAGATAATAATATCCCTCCAAAAAAACTTTAGTCAATAAAAATACTACTCCATTAACTTAAAATATATTTATTGGTCAAAATTCAAAAATTAATTGCAGGATTTCATACAAGCTTTAATTTTGTAAATAGAATATTCATAAATAAAAGTATTTTTTCTACTTAGCTTTAACATTCTACGGAACACAAATTTATGTTAATAATGATTCTAATGTCCCATTCAAAAAGTTACACATATCTCTCTCCAACTTAAGAACACCACAAAGTGGGAACAACAAATTAATGATGAACAAATAAAGAAAAGATAACGAAAAAAATATTTTTGCAAGTGAATGATTAAATTTTAAAATTTTAAAGTAAATAATTAGTTATATTTTAAATTTTTTATTTTTAAAATAGAATAATAATTTTTTGCAAAGAAAATACACAAAGTTATAATATGTTGAGGGTATTTTAGTAAACAAACTATATTCTTTTGAAAATATAACAATACATATTGTTTTTAATACATCAAACCAAACACTTCATAAAAATAATCCCAGTATTACTAATCCCTGCATTGCTAATCCTAGCATTACTAATACAACATATTCAGTATTATCTTATACGCTCTACCAAACGACCCCTAAGTGCAGAAGATGCATAACCAAGCATAAAACATATTCTGAATATAATTAAAAATCTGAAATACTGAATGCTGATAACTGATATCTGTATGTTATGGTCAAGCAACTAAAACTGATTTACTGAGATGATTATTGGACTGAGACTGTGGTAGCTATCATATAATAGACATACCCTAATGAGCAATTTGGGGCCCAACCTGTAACCCCAGTTGGAAGGGTGTCAGTACCAAGTCATGGGTACTAATGGTGGTTGTGTGGATCCACTAAAGTATTGTCCTGAAAGACTAAGGGTTACCCTCAACTGGCAGGTACCCGTATGAGATCAACCCTCAATTGACATGTTAATATCTCAACCTACGCTAGCTACATAGTTCTGTAATGCGGGAAATGCTACTAAAGGTCACACCCTCAACTGGAAGGTGAGCCCCCATCCCTGAGTTCACTCGGTACTAAATCTTACTCCCAACTGAACTGACTTAGAAGATTGAACTATTCTAGTTTAACTGATTATGATAACTGACTAAACTAATAATGTTCATAACATATTCTGAAAGTAATTTGAAGATACAGAGACTAAGTAAATAGTTAACTTTTTTCGGGTTTTCTTAACCCCCAGGACTCGATGTAGTAATAGTAACATAATACCAAAACCTTCAGGACTTAGAATGAAAACATTTAAATCAAAAATCTATTTTTATAGGCATTTTATCAAACACTTGATGTTCATAGTTCAAGCTAAGCATGGGAATAGTTTAAATCTTGTAGTAATAGCATGATTTCAATATCAACATCACGAATTATGAATTTAATCAACGAATAACAACATTAAAATGTATGGGGTTTGATAACAACAACAATTTCATATAAACATGGTATAGAACTACAATTCATGGGAGTTCATGGTTAAAATTACAATTTAAAATCATAATAAACTGTAAAGATAATAACTTTGAATTTAAATTTAGATACTTGGACTCCATGGGTGAAAGGAACCCATGAATGAATACTTAACATACCTTGGTTTATAAATTTGTTAGGATTGATGGTGAATTCTTAAGATTTAATCCCGTGTTTTTTATGGATTGAGGTCATGGGAAAAAGACCAAATTGCCCTTGGGAGAATTTTAATTTTTATCACTAAAAATCCCAATTTTGACCATCATCGCAATGCGGTGCCATCGCGGTGTGTCACTGGAAAAGGAACGATCGTGAGATTACACATTGGCGCACGCGGCGCCATCGCGGTGCTTTGCTGGAAAAGGACAAATATGAATTTAAACTCCACCACGATGCAGGCTAATCCTGATGCTACAATGAAAATCAGACAATTACGAATTTGTCCTTCACTGCGACGCGGTACTTATCGTGGTATTCTACTACTCTCACTAAAATCTACATAAATTCTCAACCGAATATAGAATTTGGGGGAAATTGGTATTGTTGGAAGGCTAATTAAATTTACTACAACTTGGTGGGTCTTGATCTGGAAAATTCTCAATAGAGAAAAAATATATGCTCATTTAAAGTTGACTAAAGTAACGTTCTTATCAAAATTTCAATTGGTAAGGAATATTTTGATTCGTCAAATAGTTGGGAGTTATTTCAAACCTTAACATACATCAAACTAACTCATAAAATTGTCAAAGAACCATGATGTACTATGTATGATCTTGAAACATGGAACTAACATGGGTTTGGATTAGAGGGGTATTACAACTTGGGAGCTTAAATATCATCTTGTATCACGATTATCTTCAGAATTAAGGTAAGAATTCCTTAAATTCATGCTTGAATTTCATAGTTTGTACCTGAAACCCCAATTTATCTTAGGGCTTGATTTTAGCCCAAAGTATGCTTAGTTTTCATCCATTCTTTGAGATTTATAATTCCTTATTCATGTGTGAACATTGGGTTGGTTTCAAAAACTCATTTTCTCTATGTGGGACCCACTTAGGGTTTTGGTGTCAGTTTTTTATCCAAAGCACAATAGTGCAATATGAGTATCATTACACTCACAATGATTAGTAGATTATGGTTTTTTAGTGTGATGGCACTTTGGGGATTTTGAAATAAGTTGAGTGTATGATGCATGATTTGGGATTTTTCGGTTCGTCTTTGAGGTAGGTTTTTGTGTACTCTTCTTCATGGATGATGTATGATATATATTACATGTGAATTTGAATGGTAAGATTGATTTTTTGATAGAATAATTTAGTATTGAATATACATATATAAGTTTGGGGATTAGATGGGGGGTTTTGACCCGTATTTTGAATTACTTAGACCCCTTTTAGAATCCTATTGACTTCTCCAAGAATTAAATCATGATTGGTATATTTAACCTTTTGGGGATAGTGTGGTAATCTTGAATCTGTAAGATAGGTAGAGTTGACATCTAGAAGAAGAACTAGATACCTTAGCCTAGTTTGGGGCATAGTATGCCTAATTATAGAAATTGTGGATTAAAAGAAGGATCGTTCGGCCCACTTAGGCCTAAGCTTGTGTTAAATCTTATGGACTTAGTTGTAGATGTTAGACATAAATGAGGCTAGTAAACCTTAGAATAAAGTTACTTTATAACTTGGTAACTTGTATTGATGTTTTCGAATTATGGCTTTTGAGTTATGGTTATGATACTACTTGTGGAAGTGATATTAGGAATTTAGAGATGATATTCCTCCTAGATATGTTATGTGGCCTATAGAGATATTATTTCCTCTTAGATATGTAAATTGTCCTAGAGAAGTAATATGGAAAGCAGAACTGCTCTCAGTTACTGCATCGCAATCTCTAAGCGCGATCACGACCACCCACGTGTCTGTAATCACGGTCACTTGACCATGATCACGGTCACTTCATCCACTTAATCCCTCATTGCCTTGATGTATGACCTATGGATATATGGTATCCTATAAATAATACATTTCTATCAATATTATGCCTCCTAGATCTGAGATGCCTCTTGTGTGAGAAATGATAACATATTTATTGATTTATGCCTCCTATGTGTGAGATGCCTCAAATATGTGAGATGATTAGAGGTATTCTATGACTTATAAATATGATTATTAATATGAGTCCCAGATATCTGTATGGGCCTAAGGCCATGTTTATGATGTTGTGATTATTTTGGATAAAATAATGGGCTAAGGGCCGCATTATGACATTAATTGAATATCCAAGAAGTTTTTGTTATCATAAATGATGTGGTTCTAGTTTATGAATATAAATATATATATGTCCGTATACACATCTCTCCGGTATGGGACAAAGGAAGATGCAGTATGATGCATATTACTTTACTGATTAAATACTAGTGATGGCATGCATTAATTTGGTATATTCATGATTATTATATCGATAATAGATATGATTCTAGTTGAAGTATGATCTTATGATTGTTCCACCTAATTAAGGGTTAAGCTAAGTGGTAGCTAGATGTCTTTTAGGTGGCTATAGTACTTGATGGCTAAAAATCTAATGTACTAGTTAATGAACCTTGCTTAGTTAAAATATGGTAGCTAATGATTAGAGTCGATACATGGCCATGAAAATGGTTTATCTGTGATAACAATTAGTTGGTATTAATAACAAAGTTGTGATGCCGATTAGTTGTTAAGTAAGGTTAATGTGGCTTAATATTGCTAGATGATAAAGAAAGTTAGTGATAATGACGCCTAGTTAATAATGATGCCTAGATGAAGATAATACCAAGTTAATATTGATTGGCTAATAATGAGGATTAGTTGAGTAATAAGGATTAGTTGGTAAATGATAGTTAGTTGATAATTGGTATTAGTTAATAAAAGATGGTTAGGTGATAATAGGTAATTTATTGGCTAATGATGATTATCAGATATATGATAATATTTGATAATAATGAATAGTGGATAAATGGTTATTATGGTCCAGTGATGACTAGTGCACTAGCAGTTTAATAATCATAAGCATTGGTTAGCTAATAATGAGTAGTTGACATGTATTGACAAGATAGATATCTTTATGGTTATGAGTATATCGTCTTGCGTCCGTCCATCTCTTATATGTTTGTATTAATGTGTTGATAGTTATGATAATAAATTGATACTCGACAAGATTGGAGGATATTGTGATTACATATTGATAGCTGATTGGAGTCTAGAAGATACTATTGAGATGATATTGATACCCGGAAAGTCTAAAGAATATAATGATGATATTAATACCCGGTTTGAGTCTGGAGGATACTATTGAGTTGATATTGATACCCGATGAGGCTGGAGGTTGATTATGATATTGATGGTCCTGATAAGGATAGTTATAATGAGTTGTGATATTGACGGTATTCTTTGCATTTGTTACTACTTGCGCAATGCCTATCATCGGTAAACACCTATGTCTATCAACCGGTATGGGACAGTTGCATAGATATGAGTAAAGAATATGCCTTGTGTTTTTGTATATTGATTAAATCTTCTAAGTCTGGGCGGTGGGGGTACCCATAGGCTCAACAGGGTATTTAGTTTTCCGGAGTAGCCAGTTATTCACACATTATTGATACTGTTGTTACCATTATTATGATTATTATTATGGCTAGCTTATGACAGACTGGTCATTGATTGATCTGGCATCAAAATTTGAGGTATGTCTTCAGCAGCTTCTATCTTATGATTGCATTATTATGCACGATTATTTCATGTCTAGCCATGTGGATTAAAATCCTCGAGTATGATAGTATTTAATTATCGATACATATTATAATAAGGTCTTAAATGAGAATATAATGATATAGGTTATGCTTGAGATGACCTCATGTTTATATGTTTATATATCTATATCTTGCTAAATAAAGCTATGGTACTATCGTATATCCCTTCCTTCGTTGTTTATTTTCTATAGTCTTTACTTAGCCTTGTATATTACTATATATATTTCTTTTGCTCTTTATTCGTATATTGACATGGGATATATGGTATATCATTAACGTATGTTGAATGTAGCTAGAATAAGATATTTCACCCTGATACTTCCTTAGTCTTATTATGTTAGACACTTGGATATGAATATGATAATATTCCCTTATCATTCTCATTGGCTTATTATATGACATATAGACTCTTGGGTGTAGTTTCCATTCTATTTGTGTGTTGTGTATATCTACTTTATCTTTGGAACTCAGTTGGTTGTTGCCTACTGAGTACCATTCGTTTGGTACTCAAACTATATTTTTGTAGCCTATAGATTATAGTATGGGTTATCGCCAGTGATGTGTGCATCATGTGGAACAGCCCTGGTTTGGAGACTTAGAGTGAGCTCCTGACATTTAGAGTATTACTTATCTCTCTCTTATGTATTAAACTAGTCTCTAAGTTGTATTCAAAGACAAGTTGTATCATTATATAATTCTTGATATATCACTTTTGTACTTTTATGATATTACAAGTTCTTATACTGATACCACCGAGTTTTGGGATTCTTCTATGTATTGATCTTTAATCCATATATTCTGCATTCTTTTCCATATATTATTAAGTAGTCGTTACTAGCCGCTTTGGATTATTGGTTGGCCTGCCTATTGGTGGGTTATGGTAGGCGCTATCATGACCTAAGGAATTTGGTTATGACAAATTGGTATAAGAGCCTAGGTTTTATCGGTGTATTATTATAAGAGATAAGTGTTAGTAGAGTCCTGCAAATAGGTGCGGAGACGTCCATAACCTATCTTCGGGAGGCTACAATGACATTTTAGGAAATTTACTTCATGACTCGTTATTGTGTGTTCACATTCTTATTAACTTTGAACATATTCTTTGACTCTATTCTATCCCCAAAGGATAATGTGATATTATCGAATAATACTGATAAAACTCCAATACGTATTTCTAGAATTTCAATTTAGCACCAAACTAGAGAGTCAGAGATAGATATCAAAGATCTTCAGTGGTAGCTTAAAAAGATTTGGGTTGAATCCCCATGAGACTTGCGGAGTGCGGTATGGTTCTTTGGAACATGGTGACCATTTTGGATTATGGGGGGTAGTATCTCGAGTATTCTAGATTCTTGGCATGGTTGTGTTGTGATGAGACACCGGTTCTAAGAATGCCCCTAGTATCAGATAAGTGATCAACTAGAGTTAGCATATATTCCACACCAGTCTAGAGTTCCTAAAATAGGTTATGATATAGGAAGTTTGGATATAAATTTGTGGATTTCTCTCAGCGTTAGTTGGCCATTCATTTGGGCTTAGTTTGTGTTCTCTCCATATTGATGCATCAGGAAATCCTATGATTATAAAGAGACCGACTACTAGTATAGGGAGTATCCCTGATACGTATTAGAGTTATTCAGATCATTTAGATCAGCTTTTAATATTATGACATCTTCAGTTATAGATGGTGCACTTGGCACCTCAGTTGATGATTCAGTCAGTTAATCTAATTTAGACCCATTCAAATTTATTTTCCCTATGCCTGTTAGTCATATGACTGCAAATATTGCCAAGATTGGTGTGTTTTTACTTCTTGCATTTTTCTCTTATTATGTGTATTGGGTTTTTCATACCCATTGATAATTATATGCCTTGATGAATGTATATCAGTCATTATATGTCTTATTGTTGAATTCATGATTATGTTACTACTCCATGGTTTATTTCTTTTAGTGGTGGATAAAGTAGATTTATTTTGATGTTTTCCCCTATAGGTGTAGTTTTGGGTTTGAGTCCTATTTATCTTGGCACATTAGCCCTATTATGGCCCTTGAGTAAAACATGATATTGATGCTTATTTTATTATTCCCTGTTCAATATGTTGATATTGATATTGTTATTGCTATTGCTACCACTATGTGAGATCATTGATATTATTTGATATTATAACTTGATATTGTTACATGATGAATTTGATTCTCATTGGGAAGCTGTATAGACTAGTTTAATATAGTTAGAATTTTATTTTCATGTGATATTATTTGGTGGCTTGTGTAGATATAGCCCAATTTGGTGATTTCTTTCCCCTAGCGGGGCATTGTTGACTGTATTCCCTCTTGGTTAGCTTTATTAGATTGATTTTGGGGATGTGTTATGGTATCTTGGTAAGTGACCTTCCATGGTTTTTGTGGATTTTGAGTAGGCAATTTAGTTATGTTACCCATTTTTGAGTTTGAGATTCTTAGACTTACCTCTTGGGTTGTGAAGGATTTTGTTTTAGCTATCCTTTCTGGTATAAACCATTTGGGAGATGGACCAGTTTGAGGTGCGTCTTTCATTTATGGTTGTTTCTTAATTCGATAGTAGTTTTGATGTTGATATTGAGATCTCATGGATTTATCTCATTAATATGTTAGGTTCGTTCCCTTAGGATGGTTTGCCATGTTGTTAGTGCAGAGGTTGGATACTCCTTTATCGTTGTGATATGGTTTTGTCTAGAGGAGTTGGAAAGATAGAGGTAGGTGGCCTTTTTTTGTGATCGCTTCTTAATTTTGAAAATTAGAAACTCTTTAGCTTGAGTTGTTGGTACTCTAGTGGTTGTCTCAACTTTGACCTTGGGTTTAAGATTGGTATTTCTTCTTAGATGATGTGGTTCTTGGGTGGATTAGGAAATCCCCATTTCAGTGATTGTTTGGCCTAGTGAGTCCTGGTGGAGTGATTCTCCTTGATGATATATGTGTATGGCTATTTTTTGCCTAGATGGGGTATTGAATTAGTTAGTTTCTGACTTAAATTATATTTCTTTGAGTTGATAAAGTTTTTTCCTTCACTAGTGCGGTTTTAGGTCTTGAGAAGTTTTGAGTATGTTTGGATAGTTCATTCATTCCAGAGGATATGGGGTAGGATTATATGAATTTTTAGCTAGTGATTTTTCCTTTGGCATGATTTCTATTTTGCGACTATATTATGTCCCATATTGTCAATATAGAGTTTGTTGCTTGTGATATTAGTCAGTGATTATTCCTGCATTGATTTTACTCTTTAGATATGTCTCGACTATGGCTTGGTATGGTTTATCTCAGATATGTAAGATTTGGATACTAGAGTCGATTTGAGATAGTTGACATTTATATAGCCTTATTGTCCCAGATTTAGATTTTGATTCCTTAGAAAGGCGATTTTCAAGTATGATAGATTTGGAGTATTAATACCTACTTGTTTTTAGTTTTGATTTAGATAATTGAGACCGAGAGATTCAGCTTTAATATTGAATTTTCAGCTTGGTGTTGTAGAGCTTGTATGCAACTTTTATTTTGGACTTGTCCTTGTTCAAATTTCATTCATAGGCCAGCTGAGCCTACTTTGTGGTTGCCTATTTGATCTTCTAGACTTTGTTTAGATTATAGTTTATAAGTGTTCTTATGCTAGCCCATGGGTCCCGTATTGGTTACTTCAGTTTTGACCTTGAGTTTCAGTTTACTTTGGGAATTTTGGATGATTTACTTAGTGGGAGTAATATTCTCAAGTTTGATTTAGTATGGCTTCATTCCCGATAGAGGAGACATCATGGAGTGGGACATTCAATGATGAGTAGTTATACCTTAGATTTTGAAATTTCTGTTTGATTTTCACTCAGACTAGTTGCACCATTGGCATGGATTGCATTCCCTGATTATCTCCATTTGTATGCCTAGATAATGCCTTATGAGCTTATTCTCATGTTTACCTTATGAACTTTCAGCAAATCAACTTTAGTTCTTTGATTTCTCCATGATGAGATGGAGTGGATGAAACTTAGGTGATTTTCGTCTTGGTTTGGAGTTTATAGCATGTGTAAAATGGTTAAGGAAGGTTATTTTTGGGTTTGGAGTTGGTTTTATGACTTATTTCTTGGTTTGCTTTTCGCTTGGATGAGCCTTTGTTTATTTATATGGATATAGAGATTGTATCAGCATGATGTGATTCAGATGTGTGTGCATCAACTTTGTTGGAGGCCAGTTAGCAATTAAGTTAAGTTAGCTATTTTGGTAGTAGAATGAGAGTGTTGGTTGAAAAGAGGATACCTATGGAAAAATCTATTAGAAGTGTTTTATCTCTATTGAGGCTACCTGGAAAGTCGTGCTTGGAGCATGTGAGCCTAGTACCTCATTCTTTTGAGCTTTTGAGATTCTTTCTATCTGTTAACTTTTAGGGATGAAAGTCCTTTTAGTAGTGGATGTTTCAATGACCCTTCAGGTCATTTTCCATATTTATGCTTATCTTCACCATTTGAGCTTCTCCATAGCTACCCCAAGTCATTTATAACTTGTTGGGACTGACGGTTCAGTTATCGAGTAGTTCGTTTGATTTTAGAGCCAATTTCCTGTTTCATAGTCTTTGCTAGTTCCAAATGACCACAGAGTGAAAACTTTGGTGAAACAATCTTGGACAAAAATTTCAACTGCTCCAGCGGATCCAAAATATCAATTTTAGTCTAGGTAGACCTTTGGTTTGGGTCCCACTGCACCCGAGTTTATTTAGACCTATTGGTTGAAAAGTTAAAAATTGGAAGGAATGGGTTGGGGCCTATATTTGGTTGATACAGCCTCGGATTAAAAATCTGACTTCTCCATCACGTCCGAAATGTCAATTTAAGGCTAGGTAGACCCTTGGTTCAGGTCCCAAAGCTCCCAAACTTATTGCGAGCTATTGAGTAGAATTTATGAAAAATAATGAAAATTTATGTGTGCGCCCCACTTTTCTGCCTAAACAATCATCAATGAAAGTTTTGATGATTCCAATGGATTTGAAATGTGGTTTACACTCAAAATTCACTATTGGATCATGTTATTTGGATTCTGTATGAGTTTCGAGGGTCAAAAACTCATTTTCTAGTTTGTTGTCGTATGGTGCAACTAGGATCGCGACTAAAAGTGTGCGATCGTGGGAGATCGATCGCATACCATGTGACCGCGATAGCGGTACCTAAGAACCTGTAGGGGCTATATAAAGGTCCCAAGACACGTTTGAACCATTTCCCCTTTACCATTTAGACCTAGTAGCTTCAAAATTAGTGTAATAACTCAAAATTGGTCATGAGGGCTGACTTGGGAGCTTAAATATCATCTTGTATCGTGATAATCTTCAAAATTATGGTAAGAATTCCTTGAATTCATGCTTGAGTTTTATAGTTTGGACCCAAAACCCCAATTTAGATTAGGACTTGATTTTAGCCCAAAGTATGCTTAGTTTTAACCCATTCTTTGAGGGTTATGATTCCTTATTCATATGTGAACATTGGGTTGGTCTCGAAAACTCGTTTTTCATATGTGGGATCCACTTGGGGTTTTGGTTTCATTTCTTAACCCAAAGCATAATAGTGCAATATAGGAATTGTTAGACTCGCATTGATGAGTAGATTATGATTTTGTTAGTGTGATGGCACTTTTGGGATTTTGAAGCAAGTTAAGAGTATGATCCATGATTTGGGATTTTGCAGTTTGTCTTTGAGGTAGGCGTCTGTCTACTCTTCTTCATGAATGATGTATGATATATATTGCGTGTGAATGTGAATGTTAAGATAGATTTTGGATAGAATGACTTAGTATTGAATATATATATATATATATATATATATATATATAAAAGTCTGGGGTTTAGATGGGGGTTTTGACCCATATTTTTAGTTACTTAGATCCCTTTAGAATCCTATTGACTTCTCCCTAGTATTGAAGCATGATTGGTATATTTAGCCTTTTGGGGTTAGTATGGTAGTCTTGAACCCGTAAGTTGGGTAGAGTTTTCTTGAGTTCCCTTATTTCTAGTCAAAGTTTCTATCTTAGGCTCGAATATGGCTTACTTGACATCTAGAAAAAGAACAAGATACCTTAGCCTAGTTTGGGGGCATAGTGTTCCTAATTATGGAAGTTTCAGATTAGAAGTGAAAGCATCAGGCCCACTTAGGCCTAAGCTTATGTTAAGTGTTGTTGACTCAGTTGTGGATGTTAGACATAAATGAGGCTAGTAAACCTTAGAATAAGGTTACTTCATAACTTGGTAACTTGTATTGATGTTTCCGGATTGTGGCTTTAGAGTTATGGTTATGATACTACTTGTGGAAGTGATATTGGGAATTTAGAGATGATATTTATTCTAGATACATTATGTGGCCTATAGAGATGTTGTTTCCTATTAGATATGTAAATTGGCCTAGAGAAGGACATGGAAAGCAGGGGAATAGAACTGCTTTCAGTTACTACAATCGCGATCCCCAAGCACAATTGCGGCCACCTGCATGTCTGTAATCACGGTCACTTCAGCTACTTAATCCCTCTTTGTCTTGATGTATGACCTATGGATATATGATATGCTATAGAAAATATACGTCTATCTATATTATGCCTCCTAGATGTAAGATGCCTCTTGTGTGAGAGATGATAACATATTTATTGATATTATGCCTCTTATATGTAAGATGCCTCATATATGTGAGATTATTAGAGGTATGCTACGAATTATAAATATGATTATTGATTGAGTCACGAATACGTGAATGGGCCTAAGGCTGTGATTATGAAGTTGTGATTATTCCAGATAAATTAATGGGCTAAGGTCCGAGTTATGACATTGATTGAATATTCGAAAAGTTTATGTCCTTATAAATGATGTTATTATAGTTTATGAATATGAATATGTATATGTTTGTATACACATCTCTCTGGTATGGGACAGAGGAAGATGCGGTATGATGCTTATTATTCCACTGATTAAATATTGGTGATGGCATGCATAGATTTGGTACATTCATAATTATTATATCGATAATATATGTGATTCTAGTTGACCTACAATCTTATGATTGTTCTTCTTAATTAAGGGTTAAGCTAAGTGGTAGCTAGATGTCGTTTAGGTGGCAATAGTACTTGATGGCTATAAATCTAATGTACTAGTTAATGAACCTTTCTTAGTTGAAATATGGTAGCTAATGATTAGAGTCGATATATGGCCATGAAAATGGGTTTATCTATGATAATGATTAGTTGCTATTGATTACAAAGTTGTGATGCCTATTAGTTGTTAGATAATGTATCTTAATATTGCTAGATGATAAAGGAAGTTAGTTATAATAACGCCTATTTAATAATGATGCCTAGATAAAGATATTACCAAGTTAATGTTGAGTAGCTAATAATAAGGATTAGTTGGTAAACAATAGTTAGTTAATGATTGGTATTAGTTAATAAAAGATGGTAAGATGATAATCGGTAATTTGTTGGATAATGATGATTATCGGATATATTATAATACTCGATAATAATGAATAGTGGATAAATAGTGATTATGGTCCTGTGATGAATAGTGAACTAGCAGTTTAATAATCATAAGTGTTGGTTAGCTAACAACGAGTAGTTGGGATGTATTGACAAGATAGATATCTTTACGGTTATGAGTATATCGGCTTGCATCTATACACCTATTATATGCTTGTATTTATGTGTTGATAGTTATGATAATATATTGATACCCAACAAGGCCGGAGGATATTGTTATTACATATTAATACCCGGAAAGGCCAGAGGATATTATGATGATATTGATACTCGGTTTGAGTCCGGAGGATACTATTTGAGATGATATTGAAACCTAAAAAGTTCGGAGGATATTATGATGATTTTGTTACCCGGTTTGAGTCCGGAGTATACTATTGAGATGATATTGATACCCAGCGAGACCGGATGTTGATTACGATAATGATGGTCCTAATGAGGACGGTTATGATGAGTTATGATATTGACGGTATAATTTGCATTCATTCCTGCATGTGCATCGCCTATCACCAGTATGCACCTATGTTTATCAGCCGGTATAAGACGATTGCATAGATATGGGTGAAGAATATGCCTTGTGTTATTGTATGTTGATTGAACCTTTCGAGTCTAGGGCGGTGGGGGTACACATAGGCTCGACTAGGTGTTTGGTTGTCCAGAGTAGCCGGTTATTCACGTTGTTATTGATATTATTGTTACCATTGTTATGATTATTATTATGGCTAGCTTATGACAGATTGATCATTGATTGAGCTGGCATCAGGGTTTGCGGTACATCTTTGGAATCTCCTATCTCATGATTGCATTATTATGCACGATCATTTCATGTCTATCCATGTGGATTAGAAACCACGAGTATGATAGTATTTAAATACCGATGTGTGTTATAATGAGGTCTTAAATGAGAATATAACGATATAGGTTACGCTTGAGATGATCAAATATTTATATGTTTATATATCTATATCTAGCTATATAAAGCTATGGGACTACCGTATATCCCTTCCTTCGTTGTTCATTTTCTATAGTCTTTACTTCTCCTTGTATATTACTATATATCTTTCTTTTGCTCTTTATTCATATATTGACATGGGATATATGGTATAGCATTGACGTATGTTGAATGTAGCTGGAATAAGATAGTTCACCCTGATACTTCTTTAGTCTTATTTTGTTAGACACTTGGATATAAATATGATAGTATTCCCTTATTATTCTCATTGACTTATTATATGATTTATGGACTTTTGGGCATAGTTTTCATTCTGTTTATATGTTGTGTATATCTGCTTTATCTTTGGAGCTTAGTTGGCAGTTGCCTACTGAGTATCATTCATTTGGTACTCATACTACACTTTTGCAGCCTGCAGATCATAGTACGGGTTATCGTCGTTGATCTGTGCATCGTATAGAGCAGCCCTGGTTCAAAGAAGGGTGTGTTTGGTAGGATGGAAAATATTTTCCATGGAAAATGTTTTCTTGGAAAATGTTTTCCTGGAAAATAAGTTGGTTTTCTACTTATTTTCTCATGTTTGGTTGGTGAATGGAAAATATTTTTCGGAAAATATTTTATGGTGTTTGGTTGGTGAGTAGAGAATATTTTTTAGAAAAAATATTTTCTAGTATTCGATTGATGAGTGAAAAAATATTTTTTAGAAAATACTACTATCTGTTAACTAGTATATCAGTGCCTCTAGCAACTCAACAATTTGTAAGAACTAATTTAAGCGTAACAAATAATATCAATATCGAATACTAAAATATTACAATCACTAAATTTAAGCAACTATTAATTAACAAATATAGGAGACACTTTTCAACATTTTGTTAGGACAATCTCAAGATACTACAATTAATAGAAATATAACAGAACGACAAACTTATTCAACCTCGTGAAACAAGTTACATCGATAACAAAATGAAATATGCAATTAACAAAAGTAACATAAGTAAGTCTTCCTCTATGCATATCAAAATAACAATATATTCAACGAATAGAAAATGGAAAAAGTGAAATCGTTGTTGTTTTATTGAAAGATTGACTACAATGACTATCAACCTAGCCTATCCTTTGGTCAACAACTAAGCTTCATGCTAAACCATCATCAACCCACATGTTTTATCTTTAGGTAGACATAATCCTCATATCCTCTCTATTCCTTATTTTAAATCAAAAGTGTCATATTCATGCATTAGTAGTAAAAAAAATCATTACAAATCAATCCCCCATCTTAATTACATGTCTTGTTTATTACCATTCTGGGTAAACTTTAGTAATTAGAGCACCCATAGGACTTGAAATTTATAATTCACTCCTTGTGGATTCGACCCCAACTCTAGTTGGGATATTAACAACGACTGCTTCACCCCTCAAACATGAGAGTGAGTTAAGCGTTATCACCCATATACAATCCAATATCCAATACTACTATGCATAGCTAGTGCTTCCAGCTTTCTACAGTGGTACCAATATTTCATGAATACATGTGTGAAATTAGACACTAATAAAGCACAATGTATAATAATAGCAAGTGTATAAAGTATGAGATGTAATGAGAAAAATGATGATATGTCCGAGGTTGGTGCACAACCTCTGTACATACCTATTGAGCTGTGCTCTCGATGTAGGATCCATGGGGGTTTCCTCAACCCATATACAATCCAATATCCAATACCAATATTTTATAACTCCTCTCCAGCACATATGTCGGTAGAGGGTTCATCAAGATTTCACAAAGCTAGTGAAAATTTCCACAGTAGTACCAATATTTCATGAACGTATATGATATGAGAATGTAATGCTCACAACCAACTAAAATGAGAATTTCTAAATTGAACCAATATACCAACCATATGATCCAAAATCCTCTTGATATGCCAACCATCCATGAATCTAATTTAATCCATATTCCAATAGAGTAAAATACACAACAATATGCCATTGATGCCAAATATATTCAAATTTAGTCTTTTTTTTATCCGAAAAGATACAACTAGATATATATACATAAGGCCAACAATATCATATAAGACCTCACATGATCGCTCATAACACATGATGTCTAAAACCACCAAATAACACAACATAGGTCCCCACACGAGCACAACATAGTAATAAAGCCATTTTCATGATTGGTTCCCATAACATGATTTAACACCAATACTCACTACCTAGCCCAGACTGAAAAAATTTTAGCCGAAACCTACCTCAAATACAGAAAATTAGTCTAAAAAGCTTCTATCACAAAGCTTTCTCTTCACGAGAGGACTAGGAATCAACTAAAATACACAAAATATAAAATCTACACATTAAAAGGATTCAAAGATACTTATATTGTCATTTCCAAATTGGGGTCAAAACGGGCCCCGAAAAAGGTTTTGAAAAGAACGGTAAAACTAAAATTTTAGTCAAAATATATTTCTCATGATTAAAGGAAGTCGTGGAAGAATACCCAAGTGAAAATAAGTTGGAATCGGGGTTTAAATCAAAGAATTTACTAATTTAGGCCTTTTGAGCTAGAATCCTCAAATTCCACTTTTTAATCCAAGTTTTAACAAGATTTAAAACACAAGAATCAAAGAAAAATAATTGAAATAGGGATTTAGAGATTACCCAATCTTAAAAATGAAATAAATTGCCTAAAAACTCAAAACTCCAAGCTCCAAGTCTCAAAACTAGGAAAAATTGCAAAAATGGGGAATTTATATTACCCAGATATCACTTAAGCAATCACTGGGTTGCTTAAGTGGCCATTTCTTAAGAGAATAGGTATCGCTTACACGATACTTGCCTAGCATGCGAGAGTCGCATATATGACCAGGATGTCACTTAAAAGATAATCGCTTAAGCGAGCTTGGTGTTTCTTAGGCAATACTTTGGTTGTCAAGCCATGTTGCTTAAGCGACCAAAGTATTTCTTAAGCGGTGCACTAGGTGATGGTGTGCCAACTGGAGACTTGGTGACTTCCAAGTCTTTGCAGACCCCTTGAGATTTATCTGGAATCTCAAGAATACAAATGAACTATGCTACTAGACTAAATTTGAAGTTCCGAACTCAATGTCGATATCAAATTTTTGAAAAAACACTATTTTCATGAAGTTGACCCCCAAAATTCAATTTTACAACTTTCCAAATCGAGGATCAAAATGAGATATAAAAGTCGTAAACCAACACCAATCATGTTATAGACCTCAAATTAATGTTTTGGATTTGCTGGCATAGTCCATTTTGCCATTTTATGTATAGATCAATACATGTTGACCAAAGTTAATTAATAAGCCTTTTTAATCATCAAAAATCACAAACTCTCACAAATCACACCAAAATGCATTGGGAAGCATGCCAATCATTCCCACACCCTAGAAATACCACAAAGCAACCATGAAGAGGGGTAAAATAGACAAATCACACAAAAATAAATAATTCACTAAAATACCAAAGATCAAGTCATTAAAACAAACTGGACCCCCATTAAAGTGCTATAAAGTAATTAATCCAATATGGACCCCATAAGCCAAAAGGGTGAAATTAACAAAAGTAATAATCAAAATTACACTAGCCATATCACAAAATCATAACTGTGAGTCCTTCCATATCATAAACACTGAACTCAAACCGGTTTCATAACTATCATAAGCAATCTCTCAATGCTAGACTTGAATCAGAACTCATGTCATTATTTGTCAGACTTGAATCGAAACTCATATCATGAATAATGTTCGAATCAAATTGTTTTTAATATCATAAATCATTGGACTCAAATCAGAACTAGTATCTTCTCCAAAGTACCAATCTATAATCAAATGAAATATGTATAAACCTTCTCAAATAAAGGACATAATTAAAGTAATACTAGGGTATATTGAATATACAAGGGAGTAATAGTAATATTTGCCTAAGGTGGACTCAGGGGCCCATTTCTAATTCCTGAAATCTATTCTTGGGTAAATTCTACCCCGAACTAGGCCAAGATATCTAAATTCACAACCAGATATTAAATAAGCCACATTTTTATACCTAAGATAGTTATTTTATCAAAAGAATGAGTAGTTAAGTCAATTAGACCTAAATACGACCTCTAAATCATCTTATTAATCCAATTCACGCTAAATGCAACTCCAAGTCCTAATTCTCACCCCACATCTAGCATAATATAATAAATATAATACAATTTAGCCTAATCTATGAGATACTTAAACCTAGCATACCTAGACGCCGAAGAAAGTCTGGCGAAATTGCTGAATGGTCGATTTTTCTTTTTGAGAAGCTTCTGATTGATGTCATTCTTTCAAAATAATAATCTACTCATCAGTACGAGAACAAAGGTAACCAATTTTCATTTTTATGCTTCGGGTCCAAAATCAAGCCAATATCCCACATACAGCTTGCTTGATTAATTTGGACTTTCGAAACCATCAATATGACTCTTTGTGCTCAAGAATGTTTACCCTTAAGTATGGATATATTCCGAGCTTAGATAGTACCTCAAACTACTCAACAAGAATCTACGGATTTTGAGAAGAAATTAAAGAATTACACATGAATTTGATGGAAACTTACCAAGATTTTGAAGAAGAAATGAGTAATTCGAGCTCACAATTACTCCAAAATCTCCCAATGAATACTTCCCCAATTTTCAACACTCCCTAGGGCTCAAAGCTCTTAAAATTTTAGGAAAATAAGGAGAAAATCATGAAAAGGGGAATTGAATTGCCTCCCAAGTGCTGCCTAAGCGTCCACTTGACCGCTTAAGGGGTCACCACAAAAGTATTCATGTAACGCTTAAGCGGTACCCACATGGTATTCCCCTTCCTGTTAAATGGGATGGGATCTACTTTAGCCAGCCCATCTAGTAATCTTGGTCACCTAATCAACTGACCGACTGCTTAACTGGCCTCTGCTAAAGTGATCCAAGTGTTGCATTAGCGTTACACCAGTTGAGCGGTACACTAGTTGGGACTTGACAAATTTCTAGGTCTCCATGGACCACTTGAGATTTATCTAAAATCTCGTGAACACAAACGAACTATGCTACCTTATCAAATTCAACATTTCAGACTCAATGACACATTCAAAATTTTCATCCAAAGTTGTTTTGATAAAATATAGGCCTCGTACCCAAGGGCCATTTTCCTCAATTTTCGAATAATAGCTCAAAATGAGTTTGGAAGCCTTGGGACCCAAACCAAAGATCTCTTTAGCCTAAAATTAATATTTCATAGCTTTTGAAACTGTTAGAATTGAGATACGAGGTCATGAATCAAAGTTTTCACCCAATAGCCATTTCCTATCAACGAAGACTTCAAAATAATGAATTAGCTCTAAAAAATAAAAGAAATGTCCAGTAACTAAACTGTCAACTTCAGCAAGTCATAAATGACTTGAAAAAGCTATTGAAAAGCCCTAAACAATGAAAATGCATGGAAACGTATAAAATAACCTAGAGGGTGATTATAAAAAAAAATAATACAATTACAACAAGAATAAACCCAGTGTATTCCCACAAAGTGTGGTCTGGGGAGGGTAAGATGTACGCAGTCCATACTGCTACCTCCGAAGAAAAAAATAATCATAAAAGGAAATGAAAGAAAAAATCACAAAATAATTTGACACAAATAAATTAAATTAACACAAACTAGTTTAACATTAAGTATGAATTAATACTCAAAGCAAACTTACTAGAATTAACAATAAAAAGAAGAAAACAAGTTTGAAAGATTTGGACTATTTTGTAATTCGCAAATTCATCTTCATCTTCTTTCTAAGAAGAATCTTAATTTTTCTTTTTTTAAAAAATAATCTCCTTCAATACACAAACAAATGAGCTCAAATTTGAGATATAACTTCCCCACAACTCTATCAATAACTTCTAACCAAAAATTTCTTCAACCAAATACCAAATCATCACAACCCATTTTCAAGTTTCTTCTTCAACATGACTTTCAATTTTTTTAAGCTATGTATTATTTGTTTTTTTATTCAACTAGAAAGAAAAAACATATAACTCAAGGAATAATAGTAAACAACATTCAATAAAATTTATTTTTTTTGGATTTTATCTTTTTTCTTTAAATTCAACACCCCAAGGCTTAGATTTGTAAAAAAATATCTAATCCAAGCTCTTGATACCAATTTGATGTGGAACAGTAAAATAAATAAGATATGAATTTAAAGAGAGATAGACACAATTATATTCAAACAAGCAAAAGATATAATGGTGAAACTAAGGTCAAAGCACTACT
Organism: Capsicum annuum; assembly: GCF_002878395.1. Classification (NCBI taxonomy): domain Eukaryota; kingdom Viridiplantae; phylum Streptophyta; class Magnoliopsida; order Solanales; family Solanaceae; genus Capsicum; species Capsicum annuum. The sequence goes on from NC_061111.1 coordinate 186,420,507, forward strand.
TAGTTGGGAAATAAGAGCACCTAATCTATTAGAATCCACAAGAAGGCCACAACCTAATTGCAAATCTTATGACAAATGTTAAAGTTCAACAAAACGGTATTCAAGCTCTAAAAGGAGTCAAAATACATCAAAATATCAAAAACTAATGGTTCAACCTAAAGAGCTAGCTGTTTATACCAAGGGTTCAAAAGTTAAGAAAAAACAAATTGCGCTTCATTTAAATTACAAGCTAATTTAAATGATAGACACTTAATATATTAAATATCTTCAAGTCACCTGTATTGGAACCTTCCAAAGATTTCATCTTCATTCATATAGCTTGAAATACTTGAAGGTCCTTAGCTTGACTCCGAGTGGAAGACCTTCATGAAGTAGTGTCACTTTGATGTACATCATTAATGGACATTCCAATTCAATTTCAAATTTAATTTCAAGATTTATTAATATATATATATTTATATAAATTATTTTTTATTCCACATAAAATGATTTAATTTATTAATGATATTAATTAGGAGTGGCAATTGGGTAGGTTGGGTCAAATTTGGATCGGTCAAGATAATAAATGAGTCATAACCCAACACAACCCAAATTTGCTTGACATTTTCGTTGAAAAATTTTTTCCAAGAACATGTTTTATAGGAAAACAAATTATATCGTTATTATTTTCATGTTCTAAACGCAAGTAGGAGAATTTTTTCTAAACCATTTGTAAATATTTAACATAAAATAATGATAACAAATAGGGTGAGGGGTAGGATAAGAATTTTTTTTCAAATAAGAGGGTGTCAGAAAAGGGTTATGGGTAGGGTAAGAGAAGAGTTTTAAAAAATTTTAAAAATAAACTTAAAAAATTATATCTTTTAGAGAGGGGTGGTACGGGTGGTGGTCATAGTAAGGGTGGGGTGAGAAAAACATGAAATTCTTTTATAAAACTAAATTTTAAAAATATTTTTTGGGTGTGCTGGGTATGTGTTGATTTAGCACATTTGATACCTTCATATTCAACATAAAATAATGATAACAAATAGGGTGAGGGGTAGGATAAGAATTTTTTTTCAAATAAGAGGGTGTCAGAAAAGGGTTATGGGTAGGGTAAGAGAAGAGTTTTAAAAAATTTTAAAAATAAACTTAAAAAATTATATCTTTTAGAGAGGGGTGGTACGGGTGGTGGTCATAGTAAGGGTGGGGTGAGAAAAACATGAAATTCTTTTATAAAACTAAATTTTAAAAATATTTTTTGGGTGTGCTGGGTATGTGTTGATTTAGCACATTTGATACCTTCATATTCAAAAATTAATAAATTCAACTCCACATTGTTTACAAAATTTTGAGGGAGGGGACGGATGACTCGTAGGGGATGGGTGAAGGGGTGTAGGTGGGTAAGAATTTTTTTGGGAGGGGGGAGTCACTATCCAATTAGTTGGATTGTGTAGGCACCTACCTAACACCCACCCTAGATAGAAAAACCTTTACGAATCTACCACTCATTTTATGTGGATGTTAAACCATTCTTTTCAACGGAAAAATCTGTTAGCTAATTTTAAATAGTCATTATTTCAATCTATTAATCCAGTTAACATCAAAATACAAACCCAGTATAATACATTACACACGTGAAAGTGATGCAGAAAATAATCATATGAATTTCCAAAACTAGATAAAATAGGTATAAAAGAACTAGATAAGGTTTAGGAAAGTCCATGATATAGTATCCATGTTGAATAGATAGGGCGGGAGCTGTTTCTTAGTGATTATTATTGTTTCTGGTGAAATCCTAATCGACCTGCGCCATGGCTATATTCTCAAATGGAGATATAGTTAGTGCAACATAAATACAACCATACTTAATGGTAAGCATCATCAGTCGACTAGGGTTAGAAATAAATAATACTAATAACAAATAGGGAGAATTATTACATCAAGTAAGGTTCCAATTTTATAAATACCATTAAATATTTTCATGTATATTTGTCCTTCAACCACCCACTCTAACTCACTCCCTCTTAGAACTTAACTAATCTATTAACCCAATTTTCACTACTCCTAACTCACTTTAGGCTGAATCTTCAGAACTCATGAAATTACGACTTGAGAATTCTACGGGAAAATAATATCGTATAATACTCTTCCATAATTTTATAGCTAGACAATTAATATTATCTTAAATTAGGATGTACCTTGGATTCACAAAGTTCTACTACATTTCATCAGTTCTGCTAATGGGCCGATTCATAGTGTGTTACTTAATTTAAGGCTTCCACATTCATTATCAAAAGGGTGGTAAGGGGTTCTCCTCTACAGGAAGATTAGATTAGGTGCTCTTAAGATTTGGTAATTTGGGTCATGAAAATTTGGTAGAAAATCCTAGGTTATAGGTCTCCAGTACAAAGCAAATGTCTAGTAGAGTACTATAGATTGGTATGTTGACGTCCATATCTCATCTTTAGGAAGCTAAGCGGGATTTTAGAAAATTATTGCACTTCATTTTTTGATCTCATGCAGTGTTTATAATTTCTTCTATGGGTTAAATCCAATTGGTATCTCTCATTTTCAATTGATATCTCTACAATTATAATTGAATTTAGTCAATTCCAATTACTATCTTGAGGAGTTAGTAATTCAAACTTAGTTGTTTTCGATTGGTATCTATATATAACGGCTGAAACTTATGATTGTAATATGAATCATGATGAAATTGTTTGGCTGTAATTTTGTTGGGGTAGTATAAAATGTGTTTGTGATTTGTAGTTGCGTGATTAACTCTTAATCTGTAATAGCTAAATATTGCAAGCTGTCATGTGTTGTGTGGTGTGCGATAGAATTTAACTATGATTGTTTCTTATCTTATTAGTAGTAACATAAAGGTTTAAATTGATGAATAAGGTTAATGACTCAATACATCTGTAAATTATAGTTGGTTGAATCATTGTAAATTCTATGAATTATGAAAGGACATATATGTGTTAATAGTTAAAAGAAACTGCTTATATGTGATTTAAATAGAAAATGGTATGGTAAATACTAGACATGATCTTATTATTGTTAAATTGGCAAGGGAAAATAGTTCAAAATTGTGAAAACTCTTGTTTAAAATAGTTGGTGCATAAATAAGTCCATGGAAAAAGGGCTATTGTTGTATGATAGCAAAAATAGTTGTAATAAATTTTTTGTGATAATTCATGATTGTGACTTAAGAAAAATTTGTTCGACTTTGACTTCTGTGATGACTTAAGGTTTAATTGATGATCTGGTTAAGAGAATAAAGGGTGGATATGGTAGCCCTTGGCATGAGAGTTAAATGTCTGATGTAAGTGATGCCGTTTGTTAGAAATAACATATATATTTGAACATCAGACTTTATTTGACTTAGTCTTTTTTTAATTGTTGATTGAATAACTACTTACGTTATAATAATAATATTTAATTGATAAGAAAATCATGAGATTATGGTGGGACCAAGTACCTTTGTAATTTTAAAATAATAATTATGGTTTTCTACTAGTAGAAATAGTCACCCATGTATTGATTGATAAAATGAATTATCATTGGCCAATTTTGTTTGAAATTGCTCATAAGCTTAATACATGACAATAATTATTCATTAATAGTAACCCTTGAGAATGACCCAATTGAATTTCTAGACTTGTTGCGATGTGATTGCTTGATTATGATCGGTAGGACCGATTGAGGAAAAGGGACTATTAGATGTATTCTTGAATATTCATACCTCTCTTATTGATCATGATAATACTTATTTGTTATTACTCCTTGTGTTAGGTAATTTGAATAACCTTAAGCTAATTGTGGGGCTTATGGAGTATAGTTGTCCTTGTGTTATAACAAATAAATCTAGCTTACAGAATTTCGAGTTAAGATTTTCCTCGGTTTGGGAGTTAGAATTGTAAAGCTAGGCTAGTCGTGGATAAAATTTAAGCAAGGTATGTTGTAGGACAATCCAAATATATATTTGATAGATATAAAAAGTTCAACTTTGATGTATGTTACCTAAGATGATAAAAAACCTGTAGGACTTTTTAAAATCGAATTCAGACGAATAGAACTTTCGGTATCGATCTTGATGTGAAGGGGTTAGTTTTGAATGTCTTGTATTTAATGTCTGATGTGAAAAAGGGTAGTTTAGAAGAAAATCAGACATTCTGTCTTCCCCATGTCACTATAGTAACATGCTCAAAAGTACAAAAAGTCTCATTATAGCGGGATCAATGTCTCTATAGCAACATAGGTCACTATAGTGGGCAAATTGATGTTTTATAAAAAAGTTCCAAAATATTTCATTATTTCAAAAACACATTTTGGGGAAGATCAAGGGAAATTTTGGGCGATTTAGTTGATAAAAAATAGCGAGTGGGTGAATAGGGTGTTGCTTAAGCAACTTTGAAACTAATGTCTTTCTAATTTTTGACCTCATGCTTCTCTTCACCAATGCTCGTTCAAGGATGAACATATGGTAAATTAGTAGTAGTGACTGGTTTTGTTGAATTGAATATATTGGCAGTAAAGCCATATGCTTCTCGTTCATCGTAAGTAAGGAGAAATTCATTAGTATAGGTGTAACACCCAATAATACACCCTAGATGTCACACGGTGCTCAAGACTACAAGTAGTCCCCAAGCTAACCCTTTGAGCCTGCTAACAACTTTGGAACACATAATAAAGATAAATCGGTCATGTGAAATCTTAAAATAACTAAATTACTTTCTTAACTGAAGGTTTTAACTTGTAAATCTAGAAACAAATAATTTAAATCTAAACTAAAAACCAATTGGACAAGCCTCTACTTCTAACTAAAGAGTCACTGGGACAAGCCCCAGCTGACTCAACTAACAAATAACTGAGTGACTAAAATACTGCATAAATAACAATGTCTAATAAATGGGCCCTTGAATTATGTGGACTCATCAACTTCAGGATACAGGTAGAGATGTTCGTGGTTAATCATACTGCTGGAACTGAGCACCAGGACATACATTATGAGATAATGTAGCACATAGACATATATGTGGATCAGTACTTTTGAAATGTACTAAGCTTGTGGGGGTAAATGCATAAGTAAAAACAATAACTAAATGTTCATATAAACTTGTAAAGAATGCATGCTAAGTATAAATGACTCACCTTGAGCTTGAATAAAACAAAGCTGTAAATTCATAAACATGAGTGGTAAAACATAATGATAAACTTTCTGAGACATAACACTTAGTTCTAAAAGGTTTTCTTTTATTCTATCGTAGGAAGGTTCTTATAGCTGACATAAACCATGTGAACTACCATAGAGTCCAACGTCTTACCCATACAGGGAAAAGATCTCATTGGGAAGAGTTGTCCTATCCTTGCTATTGGAATAGGACATAATCTAGAGTGATCACTACCTGTAACTTCATCCATATTGAGAATAAGCTAAACCTACATTGGCTCGTAGTTCTGGGGCATGTGACCTTGTACACATACCCAACTCGGTGCTAAATACTACTCTCTTATTACTTAGTGCTCATACTGTAGGAATCTACCTTAAAATTAGCATAATGGTTTAAAATGAAAACCATTTATGCCTCACTTTAATATAAGCTATAGTCAAAATAACAATTGTGGATTCCATATCTTAGCTGAGGATCAAAAGATCAATTATTTCTTTAAATCTGGATATAAGCTTGTTATAGAATTCTTACAAGCATAATCTTCTTGAAATTTCAATACTTAATCTTAGGGCTTAAAACCCATGTTTGAAACTCAATGTCAATTCATAACAAAACTTCATGCTCAATAACAATCTTGAAATAATTCAACAATAACAAATCAAGATAGTGCCATCACATTCTTGATATAAATCTCATAAGTTAAAAACATACACATAATCACTTCTTGATATACTAAAAGATTTAAATCTCATGATAATCACATGCTTCAAGAATATGGAAACTTGGGTATGAACCCTACTTCAAAACAAGTAAATAAATTCTTAAAATCATGCATGTTTGGCCACAAGGGAGAAAGGATACCCTTGTTCATAACCCCACATACCTTAATAGGCTTGATTTGATATAAGAGCTTAACTTTGTGAGCCTTGGGATTGATCTTGAATGCTTTTATCAAACTCCTTGGACTAGGGAGCTTAGATTGTTGCTTATCTTGTATAAATTTTAATGGAGTTCTTGGTGTTCTTGAGGGAAGGTTAGGGTTTTCTTAAAGAGAATAAGTCAATAATTGGGTAACTAATGCTCTTTGGGGACTTTAATTTTGTGTTTTGGATGGTTTTGGGTAAGGGAAAATGATCCAATTTCACTTAAATATGTGGAAACAAAAGCTGAAAAACTAAGGGGGAGGCGATGGAGCATGCACCACAGGCTCTAGTCCACCGGACTGGACCACGCGCCACTGGCTATATTGCGGGCTCCCTTAGGAGTAAAATGGGCGCGTGTCTTGGGATAAATACGGGATGCTACTATTTTGGACTTCCAAATATGCCCTTACGCTTGTCCAAAAATTTTGAAACTCACCTTAGATGTAATATCGACAATCCCATCACGAATTAACTTAAAAATTCACATTCCAAGGTCAAGAAGGTCAAAAATAAGATCACCGAAGTTTAGAAGCTCTAGAAAAGACTAAGTCCCATCACTTAGTGAAATATTCCAAGTCTTGGACCCCTTTGACATACAATAAAAGGCTAAAATGAGTTAAGATCTTGTGGGGTCTTGCAATATCTCCACCTTGGGAACATTTGTCCTCGAATGAGGCTGATTAAGCTGAGAACACGAATGATTAAGATTATGTACTGAACTTGTATAACTGAAAACAGGATTACCTTGCTGAACTAATTCACGAATGCATGACTATGACATAAAAATGAATATATAAAACTGGAATTTCAGAATGGAAAAGAGATAACCTAAGGAAAACGGTTGCCTTAGGCTGCTGAGTCTGTATTTGTGGAGAAAAGTTGAGGGTACTTTATTTGCATGTTTGCTTCTATTTCCCAAGTGGATCCCTCAACGGACTGATTCCACCTAAGAACTTTGACCAGGGGAGCTTCTTTGTTCCTTAGTCTACGAATCTGGTGATCAAGGATCTCAACTAGGTTTCTTCATTAAAGATACCATCCTGAAGATCTGTGCTTTATAGAGGAACTATAATAGTTGGGTCACCAGTACACTTCTTTTGTAAGGAGGCATGAAACACTGGATGAACGGATGCCAAGTCTGTAGGAAACTCAAGCTCATATGCTACCCTTCCAACATGGCTCAGTATTCTATAAAGGCCAATATATCGGGGCCTAAGCTTTCCCTTCTTGCCAAATCTCTTCACCCCATTCATAGGAGAAATCTTCAAATAAACTACATCACAAACCTCAAACTCAAGATCTCTTCTCCTTACATATGCATAGGATTTTTGTCGACTCTAGGTTATTTTTAACCTTTCTCGAATTAACTGAACTTTCTCCATAGCTTCGAACACCACATCTGTCCTTATCAAAGTAGTATCACCAACATCAAACCAACTAATGGAAGATCTACATCTCATCCCAAATAAAGCCTTAAACGGAGCTATCTGAATACTAAAGTGGTAACTATTATTGTAGAAAAACTTGATCAACGACAAGTGATCATCCCAACTACATTTGAAGTTAATATCATATGCCCTCAACATATCCTCTAGAGTCTGAATATTCCTATCTGCCTGAGCATCTATCTAAGGATGAAAAGTTGTACTGAGGTGAACTTGTGTACCAACACCCTTCTACAAAAATTTCCAAAAATGGGAGGTAAACAAAATACCTCTATCGAAAATATAGAGAAAGGGACCCTATACAATCTTACCAATTATCGAATATAGAATCTGGCATAATCCTCAGCTGAATAATAAGTATGAACTAGCAAAAAGTGAGCCGACTTTGTATTCTGTCTACAATAACCCAAATCTAATCATGCTGATGATGCAAATCCATTACAAAATCCATGTTCACCTCTTCCTATTTTCATGTGAGGATGCTAAACTCCTGCAAGGTGCCACTAGGCCTTTGATGCTGAATCTTAACTTGTTGACAATTATAACACTTGGCTACAAACTCTGCAATATCCCTCTTTATACAACTCCACTAATAGATTTCCTACAAATCTCAGTACATCTTAGTGGCTCCTGGGTGAATAGAGTAATGCACACCATACACTTTCGCTAAAATTTGTTGCCTCAAACCATCAACATATCGCACACACAGTCTACCTTGGTATCACAATACACCATCTCCTCCTTGGGAGAAAACCACTACTTTTTGATCTCTGACCGACTCTTTCAACTTAAGCAAACTAGAGTCTTTATCTTGCTTCTCCTTTAACACAGAAACTAAGAAAAATTCTGAACTATTCTAAACCCAAACACTACCCTCAGCTAAATTAACCAATCGAACACCTAATCTATCCAACTGATAAAATTCCCAAAATAATTCCTTCTTATCATCCTCCACAAGAGCAACACTACCCATAGACTGTCTACTAAGGGCATCTGCCACAACATTGGCCTAGTTCGGATGATATAAAACACTCATATCATAATCTTTCAACAACTCCAACCACCTTCTCTGACAAAGGTTTAAATCTTTCTACAAGAATACATACTGCAAGATTTTGTGATCCGTGAACACATTAACATGCACCCCTTAAAGATAATGCCTCCAAATTTTCAAGGCAAAAACAACAGTAGCTAACTCAAGGTCATGGGTTGGGTAATTCTTCTCATGAGGTTTAATATTTCTAGAGGCATAGGTTATGACCTTACCTTTTTGCATCAAAACACAACCCAAACCTATTCTAGAAGCGTTGCAGTAGATAATGAATCTAGCTATACCATCAGGTAATGTCAGAACTAGGGCTTAAGTGAGTCGAGTCTTTAACACCTGAACCCTCTTCTTACAAGAATCTAACCACTGAAACTTTACCTTCTTCTGAGTTTATCTACACATAGAGAGTGCAATATACGAGAACCCTTTAACAAATCATTGGTAATAGTCAGCCAAACCCAAGAACTCCTGATGTTTGATGGAGAGATGGGTCTTGGCCAGTTTCTCACTACTTTGGTCTTTTGATGATCAACTCTAATACCATCATCAAAAATAATATGGCCAAGCAAAGCTACTTATCTTAGCAAAAATTTGCAGTTACTGAATTCGGCGAACAACAGATAATCCCTAAGAGTTTGCAACATAATTCTGAGATGGTCTGCATGATCACTCTTACTACGGGAAAAAACAAGAATGTTATCGATTAAGACTATGATGAACATGTCCTAGTACTGCTTTAATACTCTATTCATTAAGTCCATGAAGGCTGCTAGGGCATTGGTTATCCCGAAGGACATGCCTAGAAATTCAAAATGGCCATAATGGGTTCTGAAGGTTGTCTTTGGAATATAACATTCCCTTATTCTAAGCTGATGATAACTGGATCTGAGGTATATCTTGTAGAAATAACTTGCACCCTAAAGTTGTTTGAATAAGTCATCAATCCTAGGAAGAGGATATTTGATTTTGATTGTGACATTATTCAACTAGCGATAGTCGATACACATTCAGAGAGAGTCATCTTTCTTGTGCATGAATAGGACTGGAGCACCACATGGAGAAACACTGGGCCTTATGAAACCCTTTTCTAGGAGGTCTTTAAGCTGCCCTTTTAACTCTTTAAGCTCATTCAAAGCCATATGATATGGAGGAATGGAGATGGGCTGAGTATCAGGAAAAAGATCAATATTGAATTCAATATTCCTATCGGGAGGTACCCCTGGCAGATCTTTAGGAAAGACTTCAGGAAACTCATTGACTACATAGACGGACTAAACTATTGGAGCTTCAGACTTAGTGTCTTTGAGTCAAACTAGATGATAAATGCACCCTTTTGATATCAACTTTCTGACCTTAAGATAAGATATGAAATGACTCTTGGGAGATTCAAAACTACCTTCCTACTAGAAAACTATCTCATCAGGAAATTGAAACTTCACTATTCAGGTGTGATAATGTATAGATGCATAACATGAATGGAGCCAATCCATGCCCAGAATAATGTCAAAATCGACCATGTCTAACTCTATTAAGTCTGTTGGTATGTTCTTAAAAAGGATAATAATAGGACACTTCTTATAAACTTGCTTAGCAATAACTAACTCACCCACTAGGGTGGAAACTAAGAAAGGCTTGGAGAGGTTTTCAGGACCTATCTCAAAATTTACCGCAACCAAAGGAGTCACATAAGATAGATTTGACCCTAGTTATAACAACACATATACATCAAGATGAATGACACTAAGCATACCAGTAACAACATCGGGTGAACTCTCCTGATCCTATTGGAATGGTCAAGCATAAAGCCAATTTTGGCGCTGACCACCATCAATACTGGATGATGCACCCTGAGCAACTGGGCATCTTCGAGAAGCTGGTGCGCTAGTAGCCTAAGTTTGAGGATGAACATCTCTACTTCTTTACTTAGCATACGAACATTCTTTGATTCTGTGACCTAACTTGCCACTTCTATAATAACTACTTCTTCCCATCAAACACTCACTGAGACGGTTTTTGACACACTTTGCATATATCGGATAACTGAATCTTCCACCCATACTATTCTGAGACCTAGACATAGAAGTCCTGCTCCACTACTCCTGCTTGGTTCTAGGTGTAGGGGCACTAGCTAATGATGGCGCTGGTTAGAAGAATGGCCCTAAAACTGTGAATGGTTTTCCCCTATAAATCTTGGTTGACCAAACTTAAACTATCTAATTCTAGCCTTCTTATTTCTTTTCTCTCTTTTCTTTATCTTTTCTGCCTCAATTTATCGAGCATGGGTCATAAACCTAGCAATATACATGTCTCCAATAAGCATCGCAGTCCTACAATCCTGGACTACCAAACCAAGCGCTCTAGCAACAAACTTACTCATATAAGATCTAGGATCAGCTACCAACTGGGAGCATACTTGGACAATTGATTAATCTTAAGGCAGTAGTTCTTCACTGTCATAAGGCCCTACCTCAGGTTCATAAACTCCTCAACCATAGTTTCTCTCATCTCACATGGAAAGAACTTGTCCAGAAATATATCCCAAAACACCTGCCAACTTATCGGAGCTGCATTCTTACCTTTACCTTCCTTCCACATTACAACCCAATCATAAGCAACATCCTTCGGCCTATAGAATGCCAACTCTATGCTCTTATCCTCAATAATATGCATAATCTGGGTGATATTTCTTACTTCATCAATGAAGAGGTATGGGTCCTCACCACCCTTTGACCCAAATAACTCAGGTAGCTTCATTCTCATGAAGTCAGGGATTCTGGCTATAGCTAGATTACCATTCTGCTGAAATGGGACTGCTTCTTATTGGTTAACTTGAATGTTGGTGGTAATGCTTGGTCCAATGCCTAAAAAGCAACCTAAAATTCAGTATGATACATGTTTTCATTCAAAGGATCAAAAGGCAGGGGTGGTTGGTCACCATTTCTGTATGTATTGGCTCAGCAAGGAGGCATATTCTATCACGTTAAAGCATGAGTTAAAACAGATAGAGATAACTATAGGTATGCTAGATCATGAAAAAAAAGGATGATTCCTAACTTGTTTCTTAACCTCTTGTTCATAAATATGGCGTGCTTCACATCTATGATCAAGACTCTACGTAATGCGGCCTACAAAACTCCCTAGGACTCTTTAAAACCCTTGGCTATGATACCAAGTTTTTAACTTCCCAAAAATATACCCGAGATGTCACACGGTGCTCAAGGCTACAAGTAGTCCCCAAGCTAACCCATTAAGCCTTCTAATAACTTTGGAACTCATAATAAAGATAAATCAGTTATGTGAAATCATAAAATAACTAAATTACTATCTTAACTAAAGGTCTTAACTTGTAAATCTTGAAACAAACAATTTAAATCTAAACTGAAAACCAGTTGGACAAGCCTCTACTTCTAACTAGAGAGCCACTGGAACAAGCCCCAACTAACTCAACTAAGAGAGAAGTGAGAGACTAAAATACTATAGAAATAACAAAGTCTGATAAATGGGTCCTTGAACTATAAGGACTCACCAACGTCGGGAGGTAGGTATAGATGCCTGCGGTCAATCATGCTGCTGGAACTGAGCACCAGGACCTACATTATGAGACAACGTAGCACATAGCCATATATATGGATCAGTACTTTTGGAATGTACTGAGCATGTGGGGGTGAATGCATAAGTAAAAACAATAACTCAATGTTCATATAAACTTGTAAAGAATGCATGCTACGTGTAAATGACTCACCTTGAGATTAATAAAACAAAGTTGTAAATTCATAAACATGACTAGTAAAGAAAATGATAAACTTTATGAGCCACAACATTTAGTTCTAAAAGCTTTTCTTTTATTTTGTCTTAGGGAAGTTCTTTTAACCGACATAAACAATGTGAGCTACCATAGAGTCCAACATCTTACCCATGTAGGGAAAAGCTCACATTGGGGAGAGCTATCCTACTCTTGCCATCAAAATAGGACCTTATCTAGAGTGTTCACTAGCTATAACTTCATCTATATTGGGAATAAGCTAAACCTACATTGGCTCGTAGTTTTGGGGCATGTGACCTTAGATGTTATAATGCCCCAAGAGTACACTCTGGATGTCACACGATGCTTATAGTCCTAAGGTACCATAATCTAACCCATGAGCTAGTATCTGTTGTGAGTACTGAGTAAACTGATAATGATATAACATGTGTGGAGTTTAACTGAGGAATGCCATAAGGTTTTAAGTCATAAATATGACAAAATCTGTAAAGTATAACTGATAATACTGATAACACATCTGATAATGACAACAAAAATCTGAGAAACTGATTAACTATCTAAAATAGTCTGGGAAGCCTCTACTGAATGACTGAGGAGCTGATGGGACAAATCCCCAACTAACTCCATCCAGCTACTGAACTGAAATCATGAAAATAAAATAGTCCATCTTTGAATATGAGGACTCACCACTGTTATGGCTGATAGTCTGGAAAGTCTATGTGCAATCTGGGAACTGGGCATCCAAAACTAAGATATGATACATCATAGTGCAAGAAAAGAGTATGCGATCAGTACTTTGAATGTACTGGTATGCTAACTGAGGTAGGTTGATATAGATGGGTTCATAAACATGAATAATAACTATATATATATATATATATACACAACATGAAGTACTAAATAAAGTGCATAAAGTCTATAGATACTGAGGATACTTGAAATCTATAAATACTAAGGATACATAAAATCTGTAAGTATTGAGGATGCAAACCAAGCATATAACATGTTCTGAATAAAATTTATAAATATTGAAATACTGAAATATGATTACTAAATCGCTGATATCTGTATGCTAAGGTCAGGCAGCTAAAACTAAATTACTAAACTGATTACTGGACTGAGACTGTGGGAGGTATTATCTAACTGGTATGCCCCAATTTGAGATAATCGTGGTCCAACCTGTAACCCCAATTAGAAGGGTATCAATACCTTTCCATGGGTACTTACACTGGCTATGTGGATCCATTAAGATACTGATAAACTAGGATGTCAAGCCTAAACTGACAGGTGACACCTGGGCAGAGTCAAGCCTAATCTGACGGGTAACCCCTGGGAGGTAGTCAAGCCTAAACCGATGAGTGACTCTTTATATCCTATGCTGGCTACATAGTTATGGATTATAGGGACTACTACTAACGAATCTGCCTATCTGACGGGGAAGTTGCCATCCCGGCACTCGCTCGGTCCTAAATCCTACTCCCAGCTGAACTGACTCAAAATGTTGAGTTGTTTTAAGTTTAACTGATTCTGATGACTGACTAAACTGATAATGCTCAAAACATATTCTACAACTATTTTAAAGATACTGAGACTAGGTAAACAGCTAAGTTTTGGGACATTTATAACCCCCAGTACTCAATAGCAATAGTACTAAAATAGTACTTAAGCTTGGAGGACATAACATGAAAGCTTTTATCAAATAGTCATTCTTGTAGGCATTTTATCAAAAACTTGACATTCATAGTTTAAGCTAATCATGGGAATAGTATGAAACTTGGATTAATAGCATGATTTCAATATCAATAACACTTAATTATGATTTAATTCATTAAATAGCAACATTAAAACATATGAGGTCTGATAAACAACCTCAATTTCGTGTAAACATGGTATAGAATTTTGATTCGTGGGAGTTCATGGTTAAAATGACAATTTAAAATCATAATAACTTGTAAAGATCACAACTTTAAATGTAAAAGAGGATACTTGGACTCCATGGGTGAAAGGAACCCACAGATGAACACTTAACATACCTGGGTTAATGAATTTGAGAGGATTGATGGTGAATTCTTGAGATTTGATCTTGAATTTTTCAAGGATAGGGTTTTCTATTTGAGAGAGAATGATCTTGATTGGAGAGGAATTGAATAAAATAATGACTAAGTAGGCTTTTAGGGCATTAATTTTGTGTTTTGGACAGATTAGGGTCATAGAAAAAGACCTAACTGCCCCTAAAATAATTAAAAAATTTCATTACTAGAATCTTATTTTCGGGCTTCACCGTGATGCGGTGTCATCATGGAGAGACACTGGAATTTGGTTGAAACTGTATTCCACAAAAAAGTCCGAAAATGTACTTTGATACGACGTGGTTGAACTGCGTTGCATCATTGGACAATGACAAGTACAAACTGGCACTCTGGTGTGACACGATGCCAATCGCGGAGTCTCACTTGAAAGTGAAAATTTCAAAATGGCACATCGGCACGATGTGGTGGTTATTGCGATGGCACACTGGAAAAGGACGAACACCATTTTTGGGTTCACCCAGACGCGGTGCTACTTGTATTGAGCTACTACTTTCACTAAAAGTGCCATAACATCTCATCCGAGTATCGAATTTGGGTGAAATTGGTATCGTTGGAAAGCTAATTTGATTTCCTACCATTTGGTGGGTCTTGAGCTAGAAAATTCTGAGTATATCAAAAGATATGATCATTTGAAGACTAATACAATATTCTTATATGAAATTCGATCGGTAAAGATTATTTTGATTTGTCTAATAACTGAGAGTTATTTGAGACCTTAATATACATCAAAATAACTTGTAAAATTATCAAATAACCATAATGTTCCATGCATGAGCTTAAAGCATGACTCTAGCATCGGCGTGGATTTTTGGAGTATTATAATATCTCCCTCTTGGAAACATTCATCCTCAAATGAGACTAGTTAAGCTGAAAGCAATGGGGAGCTGAGATTACATGCTGAATATACATGATGAAAACATGATTACATGATTGATTCTGGAACATGATTCATGGCTGAACTGGTACTGTCAATGTATGATTGACATGAGATTGATATGCAGCTGAAATTAAGTATGTAAAAGGGAGATTCTAAGGAAAATTATTACCTTAAGTTGAGAATACTAAAGAATCTGAGATCATTTATTAAACATGCAAGAATGGCAACATGAGATCATAACTGAGTCTGAACCATGATACAGGAACTGGATATCATGAACTGAACTGATTTTTTGAACACACGTAATGACATGAGAATGGTTATAAGGCTGAGATAAGAACGAGAGAGTCAATTTTTGAGTAACCATTACCTCTGACTGGATCTGGTTTTGTGAAGAAAAAGATGAGAGATTTAGTACATAAAAAGCTCAGGGGTATTACATCTCCCCCTTTGGGATGGTTCGTCCCCCGAATGATACTGACTTGACTGAAATACTAGGAAAACTAAGATGATTCAAGGAATGCTTACAGACTTAATCATGACTGAATATTTGTGTAACGCCCCAAAAATGGGTCCTGAGATGTCACACGGTGCTTAGGGTCACAAGTGATCCCAAGCTAACCCTACTACTGGCATACTTATAAGCAACTAAATAAAATACATAAATCTTAACAAAATCAGCAAAAACATAAAACTTTTCTGAATTGGATCAATACAAATCTAAATTTATAAGATTACAACTCTGTTGTTACAAGCAAAACTGAAATTAAATACATTAACACTACTAACTGTCTATGGAACGGGCAATAAATAGTTCTTAAAATATAGGGCATCATTTCCTTAATAAATTGACAACTTTTACTAATTAACTAGTGAATTTATCCGCGCTTCACGCGGTCGTAGAAGATTTTGACAATTTACGAACTGACTTGTCTTCTAAATATTGAATGTTAAAAGTAGGTATTAAACCATACAATTATATACATGCATAACTCATCTATAATTCAAAATATCACTTATGGAGTCCATCAAATACTATTAAGAGAGAATTTACGGGGACGCGTAAATTGATGTTAAAAAAATACTTAATAGATAAATAATATGGATATTAAACCCTCATCTACAAATTCAAAATATCATTTGTGGAGTCCATCAAGTACTATTAAGAGAAATTTAAGAAAACACGTAAATTAATGTTAAAAAATTACTTAACAAATAAATAATATGGGTATTAAGGTGACTAGTAAATCAATTACTATAGGGAGGTAAAGAAAGAAATGATAGAAAAAATAAAAGCAAAGTATTAAAGACAAAACGAATTTCTTTACCCACAAATAAGTGACAAAACCTTCCTACAATACAAAAGAATAAATTAGCTTTTAAATTTTCATAATGTTTGCATTGCTACAAAATTCAAAGGATTAAACTAATTGAATAAAAATATCTCCAAAATATGCCTCAGTATGTTGTATGCATTAAGAAATATGTCGTTAAAATATGTCATAATATTATTTGAAAAGACTATTTTAAATTCAGGTGAGAGAATGTGTCATCTTTTTGTAACATGAATAAAATTAAAAATACTGTTGAAAAATAAAAGAACAAAACTAACATAATCACACTATTTATAAACAAACTACATGTTTCTCGTAAAACTTTTGAGTTTATTTAAAATAAAAAATATTCACCTCGTTCCAAAATACTCGTTATTTTTTATTTTTTGAGATAATTTACACGCAAAACCTATAGAGTTTGTGTCAGAAAGAATAGTCAGATTTTCTCCTTGACACATCTGCTTGTGTTTATAATCAAATCAATACCTCAAAGTTCAATTTTCGTTCCTCTTTATTTTCTCTAATCAACCTCCATAACCTTTGAAAAGAATAATTAGACAATATATAAAATGATCAAACAAAAAATATAAAAGGTTAGGTAGTAATACTAAACAACTTTCGTCATATTTTTAGATATAAATTATACAAAGTGTCTTCGTAAATAATATTGAAGAAGAACAATTGAAAATTTAGAAAAACAAAGCAGTGCAATATAGACAAAAGACTTACCCATGGAAAAATATTTTGAGAGAGAAAACGAAATGTCAAGATGCTTGTGGAGGCAATCAAGTTTCTTGAATAATTCTATTTCATGATGCATGTTTTTTATATTTATTGTTAATCATTTATAATGAGTTAATGGGAAAAAAAAAAAAGTTAGGTCCCTTCACCTAAACAACATCGTTACACCTAGTACTGTTTCTCTTTATGAAGGGAACCATTATGTCGAGGACTATTTTTCTTTATGAAAAAATTTATTTAATATGAAAAAAAAAGATAAATGACAAACAAGTTTAAAAAAAAAAAAAAAAAAGATAAATGACTTTCTTGATTATTCTTAATTTATTTCCTCAATTGAATTTTGGTTGATTAGGACAAAGTTCCTTAAAAATCTCCCCAACTTTCATCCTGAGTTAGGATCGAACTCTCCATGAGATTCATAGTTTCATTACTTATAGCTTTCTTGTTCGTAGACAGAGTGGATTCGAAATTGCCTTTCATTGCAAGGCATAACTTGTATCCATGCGCTTCATATTCGTCCAGAGGTTGCTCCCAATATATATATATATATATATATATATAAAGAGAGAGAAAGAGAGAGAGAGATTCATCTAACATGGACTTTTGGACTTGAATAACCTGCGACGTCTTTTAATTTCCTTGATTTCATTTCTCCATTCAATTTCCTTTAAGTTATAATTTAAAGCAAAAAAGTTTTAAGTATTAGGAATTGTGATTCGTAATTTAGGAAATACTATGTTGTTATATTAAATTATGTCATCTTTTGAAGTAAAGATATAAGAATCTTATTTTTGTTTATAGCTTCTGTTCTTTTGATCTTTTTTTCTATTTTCCAACTTATTTTTGTTTTATAATACAACTCCATCCATTATTATATGATGCACAAGACAACATAAATTATATAGATAATAATTAAATTATAAAATTAACATTATGTAGAAGTCATACATACAAATATTCGATCAATATATGTCTTCCTTATGATGAATAATAAATCATTATCAATTTCATAATATACATCACACTTACAAAATAGTAAAAGAGAATAAACGTATTTGTTGTTTAACCATTATGTAGAAAACTAAGACTACAAAATTCTAAAATAATTTGTAATACCTTTGTTGTATTCAACCACATTTAACATCAATATACATCACACTTACAAATAGAAAAAGAGAATAAATGTATTTGTTGTTTAACTTTTACATAGAAAACTAAAACTATAAAATTCTAAAATAATTTGTAATACCTTTCTTGTATTCCACCATCTTTAACATCAACTCTACGGATTGGCCATTTATAGAAAGGACAAATAATATCAAAAGACTATGAAATGCACTCTATTTATAAGGGGAAAGTTACATTACATGCATATTCATTTGAAAAGCATATTGGAAAATGAAAAGCCAAAGATAAAAAAAAAAACTTAAAAATTAATTATAGAGTAATGGAGTTTTAAAGAAATTTTAAGACATTTAAACTCTAACATTGAAGTATAGGAATAAATGGATGAGTAGTAATTGTAATATTCATTTTTGTGCAATAAAAAAATAGAAAAAAATGAGTAAGAAAATTATCAAAAAATTCACAAAAAAAAAAAGATAAATAGCAATGGAGATCATAGAGAGGTGCCACATCACCTCCTCTATGTTTCTCCTTTATAAATATACTAGTCAAATATACATGCTTTGCACGTGTACTTCATGTCAAGTCATATATGAAGTATTAATACCTAGATCGTCTTCTATGATGTGAGCTATCACATCACGGATAATAATAAAAACAACAGATAGTAATAAATCAGAAATTGCAACAAAATAAATTGATTAAATCTAACCTTAACACAAAAAATTCTCAAAGCCTGACCGAACATCCATCTACTACTATAAACTCAATAAAATAATACGATAATAGAGATATGATAATAGTGTGATTAAATCCTAACCTTAAGAAAAATCCTCAAAGCCCAATCAAATCTATCACTTGAAACAACAACAAATAATAACAGAACAAAAACTGTTGTATTCAAGAATATTACAACAATATCATCAAACATAACCTTAAGGTAAAATTTTTACGATCAAACGTTGATCTATCACTTGAAAAAATAACAAATAATAACAGAACAAAAAATATTGTATTCGAGAATACTACAATAATATCATCAAACATAACCTTAAGGTAAAATTTTTACGATCAAACGTTGATCTATCACTTGAAAAAATAACAAATAATAGCAGAACAAAAAATACTGTATTCGAGAATACTACAACAATATCATCAAACATAACCTTAATGCAAAAGATCAAAGTCCGATCATACATTCATCCCACATAGACTTGAACATAATAGAAACTACAATAAAATAATACGATAATCAAAATATGAGAACAATACAATTAAACCTAATCTTTTGTGATTGTAAATGACACCTTTAGAGCTCATAAAAAAAAGCAGTTATTAGAATATTTCTGCCAATATTTTACATTGTGGATGTTATTATATTATTGTAGATAAAAAAAATTATATTCTCCAATACCTTTTCCTACAATTTTTTTTTCTAAATATGGAAGATTTTTATTTTTATGTTGGGAAAAGGAAAAAATTAATTATGGTATCAAATTAAAATATGGAAGATTTTTATTTTTATGTTGCGAAAAAAAAATTAGCTATGGTATCAAATTAATGAAAAAAAATTCTCCAATACCTTTTAATAAAAATGTGTATCTTTTTTCCTTAAAAAGTCAAAATATATTTTATTTTTTTTTGGAACTTTAGGTTAATTGTTGCTTTTGATTTTTTTTAAGGAAAATTTTTCAAAGGATATTTTTCTTTTACCATATATAATAGAAATTCTTAATTTAAATATTATAATATAATTATATAATAATTGAAGAAAAATAGTAAAAAGAAAATTTTGTCTAAAGTGTTGACTTTTAATGAAGGACAAAAAGTTCAAATCACTTTTGTAAGGGCTTTCACACTTTTAATCAATATATATATATATATATATATATAAAGGAGGATTAGAGACATGCTAATGTGGCATGCCTTAATGTTCAGTAAACATATTTATCTTTTATCTGTTTTTTTTAGCTATTTTTTCTAATTTTAATTCATTCTCATCTATTTTTCTAATAATTAATAAATCCATTAATTAATTATTAACAAAGAAACACCCTTCGTCTTCCTCCTTTTACCCTCCTTACTCGGCTTTTCTTGATTACACCTTTTTGCCATTGGCTCTTAAAATTCTGATGGAGGAATGGAGGAATTAATCTTTATTACATTGGGTATGTTATTGTTATTGTCTTCAATTATAATTCTATTTATTTTTATGAACCATAGGCAGATAGAAGATTTGAACTTGCTAGGTTCATCCTTTGAAATTCTTAGCATCGAGAATAGAGGTGTTATTGAAGAAGGGTTTAAGAAAAAAATGAGAGAATTGGAGGAAATATTTTCAAAATTGAACCCCTAGGCTGAGGAGTTTGCGCCTCCTTCACTGTCCAACAACCATGGTGTATTGCCAATATCTCTAAGTGAAGAGTGATTTCGCTTTGATGCTTTCAATTTTGTAACGCAAAATAGACTCATCGATGGAAATTTCAACAGAAATGTATCTATCTTTTCTAGTTTTTCATTTAGTAGCTACTAGAAGACAGTTTATTTGCAAATGTTAGGTTCGCAATTTCGCGTTGATGCTTTCAAATTTGTAACGCAAAATGGACTCGCCAATGGAAATTTCAACAGAAAGGTATCTATCTTTTCCTATTTTTCATTTAGTTGCTACTGGAAGATAGTTTATTTGCAAATGTTAGGTTCGCAATTTCGCATTGATGCTTTCAAATTTGTAATGTAAAATGAACTTGCCGATGGAAATTTCAACAGAAAGGTATCGATCTTTTTCTGTTTTTCATTTAGTAGCTACTGGAAGACAGTTTATTTGCAAATGTACAGTTTATTTGCAAATGTTAGGTTCACAATTTTGCGTTGATGGTTTCAATTTTGTAACACAAAATGGTCACCTCGGTAGTTTTTTCCCATTTGCCGCCAATTTCTTTGATAGTTGAAGGGAAGGTAGCAAATGGCCAAAGACAACCATGGGAACATGATCACATGGTAGTTCTTACTGGCCATGGTTATCTTTTTCTAATCAATGGTGAATTCAAGATCTTCACAAAAGGGTTTGAAGAGAAAAACATGTAGCTTTTGGAATTTGAACTTGAAACCTCAAGGTGAATTTAGAACTCCCGTATCCACTAAGACAACATGAAGTTAGTTCATGACTTGTTATTCGCACTTTTATCTAAATTTTCATGTCATTTTGCTAAGATGCTCTCACAAATATACTTGAGAAAAAAGCTCTAACTAATGCTTGCAAGCTTCAAATAGTTAGTTCATGATATTTGAACTTCTATATTCAGGTTTTCATGTCATTTTACTGTAATGCTCTCACCATTATATACTCGCGAAAAGAGCTCTAACTGATGCTTACAAGCTTCCAAGAGTTAGTTCATGGTATTTGAACTTTTATTTAGATTTTCATGTCTTTTTATACTAAGATGCTCTCACAAATAAATTGGGAAAATGAGCTTCAACTGATGCTTAAAAGATTCCAAGAGTTAGTTCATGATATTTGAACTTCTATTCAAAGTTTTGTGTCTTTTTACTATGATTTCTCTCACAAGTGTACTTAGAAAAAGAGTTTCAACTTATACTTGCAAGCTTCCAAGAATTAGTTTGTGACATGATATTTGCACTTTTATACAAATTTTCATTTTTTAACTCTAATTATGCTCTCACAAAAATGTATACTTGGAAAAAGAGTTCCAACTGATGCTTGCAAACTTTTAAGAATTAGTTCATGATATTTTCACATTTGTGGAGGTTTTCAACAGAAAGGTATCTATCTTTTCGTGTTTTTCATTTAGTAGCTACTGAAAGAAGGTTTATTTGCAAATGTTAGATTCTTCCATTGACTGCTTGTTTCTTATGGGTTGCCTTATTTATGTTAAAATGTATGGAAAATTTCATAATTGGTATCATACCTCGATTATTATATTATTTATTATTATTTATGTTTTATTATTGTGTGTTGTTTTTTGTTTATTGCTTTTTTTAGACTTCCTTGGACTATTTTTTTCCTTGAGCACATCAAAAACAACATCTCTAACTCTTAAGGTAGAGGTAAGGTGTAGATTTACTTTACTCTCCCAGAACCACTTTGTGGGACTATACTGGATATATTGTTGTTATCATGCAAGAACTCTCTTTCCTCATTGTCTAAAAAATACAGGTTTATTATCTTTCACCTTTTGTAAGCTTGTTTTTAATGAGCTATTATAATGGAGGGAGTTGTCGCTGACAATTTTGGTTGAAATATACTAGCAGAAGAGAGATGGCTATGATCTTGGTAAGAGAAAGGAGAATGTACGAACAACCATGGCCCAATGTGAAAAGGTTATAAGGAGGATATGTGTCTGAAATTGATCATCAGGTACTAAAAAGAGGGATAGTGAGGGCACAAAGTATTTGTTCATTATTTAGTGATTATTTCATCTTCATCTTTTTGGGGGGCTTATTATTCTTATTTTGTGTAGGTCACTAAAGAGAAACTTACTACACTCTTTTTTACTTATGGGAAGGTGACTATGTTTCTCGTTTGGTCATGCTTCCACGTTCAATCATAATTTATAGCACTTTATAATAATATGTTTATGAAATAATTTTTTGCCATAATATGACTAATCTTAATGTGCAAAAGATGGTTGATTGTCGCCTATGTGGAGACCACAATTCTATACTCCGATTCATCTTTATAGAATTTTTGATGAAGATATGCTGAACCATAAGCTTTGTTTTGACAATTTTCATTTTTGGTTAAACTTGTCATCTAACACCACGCTGTCCCGTGTATGGTGAACCATAAGCTTTGTTTTGACAATTTTTATTTTTGGTTAAAATTGTTATCTAACACCACGTTGTCCCATGTACGGTCTGCAGAAGGTGCAAGGAATGCTCTGAGTCTTTCTAGAATTATGCTTGAGTTTTACCCATGAAAGTGCTTTCCTCCAAAACTGAAATTGCACTAGTTAATTCAACATTTCTTCCAAGGGTGAGAAATTATGTATATTTTTGGTATTTACCTTTAACAAAATTATTGTCGAATGCGATGAATAGATACCTATCTATTGCTTATATTGAAATATTTTTTCTTTGACATTGATATGTAGTTGGAAAATGAAAGGGAGATATGTGCAAGAACTATTTACTGTACAAACATTTATAAGAAGGTAATTTTCATTTTGTAATCCCTGTCTTACATAGTTGAAGAGCATATATGGAGATAATACTTCATGACTTGTTCATTTGTATGATATAGGTTACTCAAGCAAATGTCAAGCTTTTTTCGAGTACTTTTGTGGAGAGGTTTGTAGCTTTTCACCTGACTTGTCTAAAGTGTCTGTCTACTTAAGGTCCTTACTCTATGTGATTTTCTTCTCTAACTCAGTTTGAGGTTGCTTGATGACTATCATCATTCCACTCGTATAGGTTTTGTCGAGTTTGTTATGGTAACTTCCATGAGCTTTTCTTGATTTTGTTGTCCGATGTATCATACTTCTCTGAACTTCTTTCTACTTTTAAGGACTTCTAGAACCTCCATTACAAATATTTATTGTCGTTCACCATCCATGCTTGTGGGTTAGCATCATTATGATGTTATTGCTTAATTTAGTCTTTTTACATTTTTCAAAGTGCAAAGAGATTCGTTCTCCCTTTTCTGATTTCATGTTAGCAAAGTATATTTTTTATAATAGCTTGCCATGTGAATTTGAGTTTTTGTTGACATACATCGTATTTCGATTTAAAGTTTTTTCCCTTATTTACTGGAGTGCCTATCTAAGCTTATGTTGATATCTTTGTTACCAAAAACTAATTTTTTTTTTGTTGATTGTGTATTGTTGATGCAAGTTTGTTGTGGTTTTCAGGTGAAAATCTTAAAAAGATGAGACTTTAAGCTACTTGTCATTTATGGTTATTTGATTATTTCGGTTTTGGGTATTTGTGTGTTGTGGCTGCAAGCTAGCTGTGATTTGAAGTTAAGATTCTTTGAAAAGAGATTTTAAGTTGCTTTTTCAAAAGAGTGTTGAAAATTTTTTGTTTGCTTATGTGTTTGTGACTGCAGGTTAGAGCTGTGATTAAAGAGAGAGTACAAGGGGTGTTCTGCAGTGACTGGACTGTGGAGAATGCTAAGGAGTTGGTCTTGAAAGGCTGGGTTTGAAATCGGAGGGATGGAACAGTGGAAACTTTGTTTTCTGGAAGCCTGGAAAAGGTTCAGGAAATGGAACAGAGGTGTCGGAGCGGCCCACCATCTGCTATCGTCACTGGACTAGATGTCTTCCCCTGTGATGACGAACCCGGAACAGGCTTCGAACGCAAACAAACAGCTTGATCATACTGTCTAGGCTAAGTCTGTTGGTAAAGTCTTGAGTGAATAAACTAAATTGTACTGCTGCTTTTCTAACTTGCTCTTGTTGCATGTTAAAAGTAGCAATAAGTATAGAAATTTGAAGTTATGGGCTACATGATTTCTTTGCCACTATTATTACTTTCTTTATATATAGAGTTCTGTGTCGCTATCATAAGTAGCTCAGGTACGACTAATCCATTCTTATTATTAGGATATATTTGGTTACTTAATTGATGTTTTGGTTGGGATTATTTATTCCAAGTTCATAAGAATAATTGGGAGCTTATTATGATGTCTCAGTGCCTGGGATCTAAAGTACATCATTGTGAGACCATTTTTGGACCTTCAATAACAACATATTCAGTGTAATCTCACAAGTCGGGTTAGGAGAGGGTGGTGTGTACGCAGAGTATCTCACAAGTCGGGTTAGGAGAGGGTGGTGTATACGCAGAGTATCTCACAAGTCGGGTTAGGGGAGGGTGGTGTGTACACAAAGTAATCTCACAAGTCGGGTTAGGTGGGAGTGATTCAGGTCATCAAAATTGCAAAGAGTTCACCCTCATTATCCTGTTCCTTCATCTTCCACAATTATAACCCTCAATGTCTTTAATTTTGTACTACTCATTGAATTATAGCATTGTTAATTTATTTTTGACTCTCATTAATCTTTTCTTTCATATTTTTCATTTGTAACTGCAAAATCCTTTAATGTGTACTAATTTATGAATAACTATATTGCTAATTTATTTTTGTGTCCTTTCATACTCTAATTATAGTAGATTGAATAGAATTGAAGACAAGAGCTGATTAAGAAATAATTTTGAATTTCATGCACTTTAAATGGTGAAAAATAAGTCAATTTCACGACCGCGCGAAGCGCTGACAAGTTACCTAGTATATTATAGATATTGATTATATTGCATTACCGATTACTACAGTTCATTACTTCCTTATACAACATTCTTATGTGACTTCATTTTTTTCTTAAAAAAATCTACACCACTTGAAGGAGGCGTTGCAATCTTAAGCTCAATTTAAGGGAAGGGCAAGGCCGGCCACATGGCAAGGCAACCAAAGCAAGGGCTTTCGGCCCCCAAATTTTGGGGGTTCCATTATCTTATTCGATATTTGAATTAAACTTTTTGATTAATTTGATTTTGAAACACACAAGACCAATTTAAGAGGAACATGCTTTCTAAGATTTTATTTTATTTTGAGACTCGAATCCAAAATCTCTATATAAAAAAGAATTATTTTTACATAAATAGATTGATAGGTTAATTTCTCTTTTAAAAAAAGTTGAGCAAAATAGAGAAGGCTACTCATTAAATTGAGTTTTAGTCCACCAACTTATTGAGGGATCCTGAAAAAGAGGGCACCGACCATAAAGTTTTGCAGTGCCCGAGTATGTTTTAGGGGAGGGGGCATTTGGGTGTAAATAATTTACCTTTTTTGATCCATTTAGCTACTTTTCCCTAAATTGAAATCAATTTGTTTTCTTAAGGGAGAACATACTTACCCTAAATCATTCAGTACAGAAGGTAGTCCAGATCGGACGACTCTCTTGGTTCACGATTTCTCTGGAACATTCAGTTTCAGTCTACAACTTGATATGGAATATAGTAGCCAATGTACAACATTGTCGCTTTACCGTAGTCTCACAAAATTTAGGGTAAGCCGGGAGAACTATATTGCAGGCTTGAGCTAGTTGGTGTTTGATTCTTCCCAAGACGAGCCAAATACAGATAATTAATACTTGAAGTCTACAACTTATATATACATTATCTTATCCCAACAAATATACAAAATATCATGCTACATATTCTAAACATGGAAAGGTTTCCGAGGTGTTGGAGATCGATTCTCCAGTGACTGCAATCGTTGTTTTAAATGGAATACTTCAACCTGCAAAACCAAAGAATATTCCCTCGTTAGGTACAATGTCCAAGGTTTGTAAAGCAACCTCTTGGAGTAAGAAGAAGCAACATCAAGCATAAAAACATTTGAATCTCTCCATTATCTTCTTAGAAAGTAATCGTGACAAGCAGCCTGATTAAAACAGATCTAATATTTCTAAGTTATCCAATATGGTAAGGGCAGGGTGTATTGTACGCAGCCCTTGTGGTAAATATCTAATATCAAATATGGTCTAAGTGGTAAATATC
>NC_061111.1:186450525-186455823 GCF_002878395.1 Capsicum annuum
CTAAGTGGTAAATATCTAATATCAAATATGGTCTAAGTGGTAAATATCAAATAGAGAAGCTATATCCTAAAAGTCTGTTGAACTTCACCAGGTTCTTCCCCATCCGTGTTTTTCCTTTACCTGAGCATCCCCATCCCCACCCCAGAATAAGAACTAAAAGATAATAATATGTTGCTTATGATTTCCTTTATCATCTAATCTTATGCTTGTGATCATACCTGCAACTGAAAAGCTCTTGCCCTTTCTCCAGCAAGGACTCCCCTTGTTGTGTGCAGTTCCTGCATTCGATATCGTGAACATAAATAAACTTAATAAGAGTGGGCTGAAAAGTTGTCTCAGACAAGCAAGGAGTAGATAAACCAATAAAACCGCTCTCTCTCTCCACCTTCTGTGTATCATCCATAACAGCCTTGAGGAAAGCTACGTCATGCTCAAGCCTGACATTATCAGAGTGGACAATGTTGGATAAACTGTTGGCCTCTTCCTGGGCCAATTCAACACTAGCGAGCTTTCCTTTGAGCAACTCCATCTCCTTTACAGCATCAGCCATCTTTTTCTCCATGTCCTGTTTACTCTTCAGAGCAGAAGATAAATTTTTCTCTGCTGCTTCACGGCCAGCCAATGCAGCCGCCAGCTGTCCTTCTAGAATTCCGTTCTTTCTCATTAGGGAAGAAAGTTTTGCTTCATACTGCTGAGAAGCCCCTGATGAAGCTGGTAATCCAGTTTTAGAATCACCTTCTTGGAAGACAAAATCATCAGCGTCTTGAAAAAAGTTTGCACTTGCTTGTCTGTAATGAGTAGGCAAATGTCCAGATTCAGAGATAGTAGACATCTCCTCAGCCATAGTTTTACCTCCACTGCTGCTCATTTTGATTCCTATGTCAAGTTGTTTCGCTCCATGTTCCTTAGATTGAAAATTAATGAAACATCAGTTAGACTGAGAAAAATGAACTTAAGAACTTAAAAACCACTTGATTGTAAAATGTAAATCTATCTAATTGTTGTATCATCGAGCCCAGTAAATAAAAATTACTAGCAGCAAAAACAGCAAAAATAAATAGAAAAGATAGCTATAAAAACCTCCTGAATTAAACACACCTCACACATGGAATTACAATGCTCAACAGAATGACAGATAACATATTGCCATGAAGAAAGAACTGGGATATTCAGGGACTTCAAACCAAATTGATCAAAGGGCAGCCAGTGCATGAATCATGGGTTTACGCAGGGTCCAGGGAAGGCCACACTTCAAGGGGGTGTAATGTAGGGAGCCTACCCTGACGCAAGCATCACTGACTGATTTCATGGCTCGAACCCATGACTTATTGATCCAATTCCAAATTATTTTTCTATCTAACTCAACCTACAAAGCATCTTAATCTTAACCTGTATCCTATTTCATGGCACTGTCCGTAGAAAGTGCAGATATAAAACTTCATTTGATAGGTCATATATTTCATTCATCTACTCAGGGACATGAGACTGTGAAGAGTGAAATACTAGAATAGTTGCTATAACTTACCTGTGAAGGACTTCCATCGCCTGAAGTCTTAGTCATCTTTGCACAGGCATCTTCATCATTGGAGAATTGTTTGCGAAGTGAGACATTACCAGACACAGAACTAGGATCAATGAGTAAAGACTCTGACAATGATTTTCTACCAGAGCCATGATGCTCAACCGCGGAGGCTAGATTCTGTCTCGCTATAGAATCCACATGAGAGGTAGTAGTACCATTAATTGGCTGAGAAGCAGGTCCAGTGGATGTCAAAAGATTCTCAGATAGCAAGTTCCCAGTAGCTTTACTTAAGCTTGATCTGCGACCCATTGGCAATTCATTTTTTTCCATAATGAGTACCTCAACCTGTAAAAGAAAGATGAAATGAGGTGAAGCAAATACTTTGTACATGAGAAATTTGACTTTAAGAATATATTATGTCAATGCTTGCTAATAGAATGATTATACAGCAAAAGTTCTGGTTTTCGTGCTACCTCATTTGATGGATCTTTCTTGAAACCACCAAAAGCCACAAGAAAATCCCTTTCCTTATGCTGCACAAGTACGAGGCTGAATCCCTGGCATTCATAAAATGTTGAGACATACTCACATGAACCACCAAATGGTCAACTTTTGCGCAATTTAGAGCAAAAGCATTTAGTTTTGTAAGTACAGGTTCAAACACCAGATCATAGGTGCATTTTATAATACACAACACGACTAAGTCAGACATTAGAGAAAAAAAAATTGTGACTTAACATAAAAATTCAAAGATTGCAGCACAAGCACAAGAATATATATTGTGAGTTGACTGACAGAAAAGTTGATAGGCATAATGTCAAAAGGCAGAAGCATGTATCATAATTGTGAGACAGTGAAAAGAAAAACTGAACTAAACCTTGTTGATTGTGATAGAAGAAGCTGGTGAAGCAACAGCAACAGACCATTCAAGTTTTAGAACATCAAATATTAGAGTCTCAGCATGTCCTGAAGGAACAAAGTATTGTTAAGTACTAAGAACGGATATAAAGGGAAGAAGGAGAATAATAAGTCAAAAATCAGAAAGCCTAAGAAGAAAATAGGTTCCTATTAATGCATTTCTTTGTTGAGTGTGTATGATGATGAAGTAGAAGGCTGCAGTAATGACATACTTCTTTTCCTGCTGCCACCCCCAGCAATATACCATTTAGTTCCACAGAGGACTCCACAACAACCAGCTCTAGGTGAAGGATGGAATCCACGTATTCTAATTCTTGACCATGCCATCTGAGGTGAACATGAATATCTACCATTAGAATGTTGCATATAAAAGATATTTGCACTAATTCAGTGAAAGGAAAGCTTAAGATTATATTGAAAAAACCGTCTCAAAGTCAAGCATGTATAAGTCATTTAACGTCTTGGACTTTGATGATCCACCAAAAATAAGGAGCAGTTTATCATCATAGAGGGCAGACACATGGTTTGATCTTGGTGAGGGGCCTGTTCCCCTGCATGCATGCGCTAGTACTCAAGACATAAACACGATAATGCCACCATCACGTAGAGCTAATGGCACGAGGAGAAGGAACATTAGTAATCATATAAATGAAATTATCCCTTGGCAACTCACGTGCAATGAAGCGGCAGCCACGTCAAGGATTTAAGATCAAACATGTGCAGATCATTTAGCTTCCTCCTCTTTGCGTCTTCACCCCCAAATAATATCAAAGTTGAACTTGCTCTAAGGACAGTATGACCACTACGCGCAACCTGTCGGTTGAATGGGCCAGTTAAAAAGAAAGAAAAAAAATTGACGAACTGCACCGCAGGTATCTCAGAAAAAAAATTGACGAACTGCACCGCAGGTATCTCAGAACATGCTGAAGTGAAATTTTTGATATCTTCCTTCCATTACCCTTTTATATTTGCTCCCTACACCTCACTTGTGGGATTTCACTGAGTATGTTGTTGTTCCCTTTTATCTTTAAGACTAAGATAATACCTCACGTAAAGGAGAAAGGTTATATAACTTACTTCACCAGATTTAGTGAGACATGATGCAGAAAACAAGATATTAACTATTACTTTCTTTTTGATAATAGATGAAATGGAGTTTGCTTTATTGTGTTAGATGATAAACTGAGCAATCACTTCTATAAAGTGAAAATCTATGTTGCTCGGACTCGTCAAAAATGTCAATGGGTGTGTGTCGGATTCTCCAAAAGTAGTGTACTTTTGGAGATCCTACACAGGTACGGCATCAAAAGTGTAAGAGTCCATGCAACTTCCACAGAAGCAAAAAAAGGAATGCGCAATCAGATTGCACAGGAGAACTAAGAAGCTTTTACTGGAACGTCTCCCTTGGTTTCCAGAAGTGACCAGCATTCAGTTTCAGTGTCAAATGCCCAGACTGCAACAGACAATTTCGGAAGAATTATATTGTGGAAAACATAGTTGGAATAGATAGAAGCACTGTAAAATTAGAGAATATCAACCTGCGACTTTGTCACTTGCAGGGTCTGTTTTCCCTCCAACCAAAAGAATCTTTTTCCCCCATTGAACCTGGGAAATAACAGACAAATTTTCTGATGAATAGTAGTCCAATACAACATAATACCAAAGGATGTTAGAACAATAATGATAATTGTACAAGAAATTCAAAATAAAACTTGCTTGGCTTAGAGGCACGATAATACGTTTCTTGAAGATAGTTGGAGTCTCTCCCCGAACAAACGGAAGAACAAGTGACAACTCTATCGTCGGCATTCAACTAAGCCACAAAACAAGTAGCATTCAAGAATGTTGCTCTTCTATTCTTGAATTGGTGATTTCACCATTTGATCAATGCCTCTCTAGTGTTTTCAAGGGGAAAGTAGTTTTGAGTGGTTGTCTTTTCAAACCAAAGAAAACACTATTTATAGGATGAAAGTTTCACGCATGAGAAGCATATTAATTAAGCAATAGTTAATAGGTTCATGTATGTTTTAAAACCAAAAATGTCATTCTTTCAAGAACCTATAACGTAAAACTTAATGAATAATTAATTTGTCAAATACATTTTCTTTGTAACTCAAAACTTATGAATAATGAATTTATCAAATTCATTTCCTTTGTAACTCAAAACTTTAAGTGATGCATTTGTTTCAAAACTAATTGAAACATAACTCTTAAAAAATCTTTAACCAATGTATTTGTTTCAAAATTTATTGAAACATAAAATCAACAATCCCCCACTTGTTTTAAGAAATTTTATCTTTAAAAAATAAAATTCATTTGAGACATCAATCTAGCAACATGCATCAATAATGGTGTCTTTTGAACTTGAACCATTAGCTAGTGAAGACTTTCTAAATCATTGACTACTTAGTGAACAAATCTTGAACTAAGTGGTTCATTGAATGAAGTAGAAAAATACTCCACGCGTATTGCTATGTTCCGGTGAAAATCAAAATCCTTTGACACCTTACGGCCATGTGTCCCGAATCTTTTTAGCTAAGTGGTTTAAGATTTCCCTGTAAAAATCTTATTGAAGCGGCCTCCACTTCGCACTTAGTGCGGTGAATTCATCAAGAGTAACTTTGCATACTCCAACTAAGTAGTCTATGAATTTCATTAAGAGAAATTAATCTCATCCTCCTTTACAACAAAGTATCAGTAAATCTATCAAGAGTGTTCCTACACACTCCAACAAAAATCGGTGTATAGACTTAATAAGAGAATATAATCTCATTCTTTTCTTTTGTAGGAATACTGTCAAATCTATCAAGAGTGTTATTATTTACTCCAACCGATATCGGTTGGAGTAAATAATAACA
>NC_061111.1:186455923-186458729 GCF_002878395.1 Capsicum annuum
AGTAGTCTATGAATTTCATTAAGAGAAATTAATCTCATCCTCCTTTACAACAAAGTATCAGTAAATCTATCAAGAGTGTTCCTACACACTCCAACAAAAATCGGTGTATAGACTTAATAAGAGAATATAATCTCATTCTTTTCTTTTGTAGGAATACTGTCAAATCTATCAAGAGTGTTATTATTTACTCCAACCGATATCGGTCTTATAGAATAATCAAGAGAATAAATCTCAACTTATGCACATCTACTCACTCTCTAGGGAAAAAGAAAATTTTATTGATGTGCTTCACAATTGTAACTTTACTTGTTTTTCCCTTTGAACCTAAGATTACATCATTAGGTAGGGTTACCATAAAGTACAATCAATCTACAACAGGCTTCATGTAACACCCCGATTTTCTGAACCGAAACGCTACACAGTGTTCATGACCCCGAAGGACCACAAGCTAACCCATGACTGATATCTGTACCTGTAAACTGCATAATATCTTATAAAATATGCGGAAACATGAACTGTAAGGCCATAAGGTTCAATTCTGATACATATCTGAAAAACATGGTATAACAATACCAAAAAGAAACATAAATACTGAAGTCTGAACATCTAGTCCGAAAACCTCTAACTGAACTGAATAAGGAGTTGAAGGAACATGTCTCCAACTAACTCCATGAACTGAAAAACTAATCTGAAATACTGTAATAAAGTAATAATACTATTGTCCTCGAATGAAGAGGAGCACTGACTGCTGAAATCTGCAATGCTACTGCTGCTCTGAAACTCGTGCCTCTGTACCTATGGCGTCAAATAAAACACCATAGCGCGAATGCGTCAGTACGACTGAATGTACTGAGTATACGAGTGAGGTAGGCTAAATGCAAAGGGTTTTATATGCATGAACAATGCTGACTGATATGAACGTGAGAATACATACATACATACGTAACTGCAACTAAACTCGTGGTGATACTGACTACTGAGTCTGAATACTGACAACATGAGTTTACTGATGCTGAGATACTGAATGACTGAGTTTACTGATATTGATAAGTAATTCACTAATAAGTGAGGAACTGATACTGTATTACTGAATACTGGGAGACTGATACTATATTACTGATAAAGGAATGATTGTTTCTGATAGTTCTGATTATGAAGAACTGATTTGATTGACCGTATATAACAGTCCTGAAACTGAGCTCGTGATAACACTACTACTGAGTATGAATACTGATGACATGTATTTACAGATAACATATCATGAATGATAACTGAATTCTGATAATTGATATATCTGATAACATGAGTTCTGATAGCATGAATGACTGTATCTGACAGTCCTGAATCTGATGGAACTAGCTGAGTTCCGTACTATCTGAGTTGACTGTATCTGTCAATCTTGATATCCTGAAGAACTATCTGAGTTCTTTTACTGAGACTGATACTGAAATTGTGGGAAGTAGTTATCTAACCGACATGCCCCAAATACGCTATAATAGCTAAGCTGGGGTCCAATCTCTGCCCGGATTAGACGGGTGTCAATACCGCGCCACTGGTAAAAACAAGCTGTGAGTGACCCTCATCTAGCCGGTACTCTAATGAGTACGGTGGGAACCCTCATCTGACAGGTTAAGCCACCTCATCTACCCTCAACTGACAGGTATTGATGTCTTAACCTATGCTGGCTACAAAGTTCTGGAATGCAAGGACTACTTCTAAGAATCACACCCTCTACTGGCAGGTGAGTTCCCATCCTTGAATCGCTCGGTACTGAATCCTACTCCCAACTGAATGACACTGAACTGATTATACTGAACTGATTTCCTAATTCATACTAGAATTAACTGAACTGTTACTGATTGTTCTGTTTAACTGAACTGAACATGGACTGAGTTTATTGAGTTCCGATGACTAGCGGAACACTACTGAATTCTGTTAGCTAACTAAATGCTACTGAGTTCTGTTAGCTGACTGAAGTCTACTGAACATGGCTTGACTGAGAGTATCGTGAAAACATAACATGGCTCTAGGCACACAGCTATATTTTTCGGGTACGAATACCCCACGGACTCGATGGAAGGAAACTGACATGACTTGACATACAAGAGTACTTGACCAACATTAACAATCCATAATATAGCATCTACGGGGAATTCATAAATCATGTGGTTTTCATAACCTTTTCATATAGCTAACATCATGGTCAATTCTAATATCATGACAAGCCAACAACATATTCATAGCACATTAATAGCATAGAAATCATCTTGATCAAGTAGACATGGCATAACTGAAGAGACATGGCAAAATCTTGGAGCATGAAGACTAGGTACTTGATCATCATTTATTCGTTGAGGCACATTATCAAACACATGGTAGGCATAGCTTTAGCATGGGAGTCAACTTAAGCACATGGATATGGCATGGAATCATCATTTAGATCACAAATAGGTCAAAGTGCTCAATTCTTCTTCACTTAGGCATTTTAACAAACACCTTGCATGCACTATTTAGGGCATAGGCCTAATGATCAATTTTATACACCATAACACCATAATTCAACTCAATTTCACCAATTGAATCAACAAAATATCATGGTATCTTGAACAACATGTAAAGATTCGACTTTATTCACACAACATGGAATTCACATGAAATCATAAAATAAGGAGTAAGGACTTGTTAATTGAGCACTCTTAAATCATGAAAACATGATTATGCCTATTCTAGGCATTTCGTCGAACACCTTGCATGAACACTTTATGGCATAGGTGTTCTTAATAATTTAGTCATCTTAAACCACCCA
>NC_061111.1:186458829-186463939 GCF_002878395.1 Capsicum annuum
ATGCACTATTTAGGGCATAGGCCTAATGATCAATTTTATACACCATAACACCATAATTCAACTCAATTCCACCAATTGAATCCACAAAACATCATGAACATGTAAAGATTCGAACTTTATTCACACTACATGGAATTCACGTGAAATCATAAAACATGGAGTAAGAACTTGTTAATTGAGCACTCTTAAATTATGAAAACATGATTATGCCTATTCTAGGCATTTCGTCGAACACCTTGCATGCACACTTTATGGCATAGGTGTTCTTAATAATTTAGTCATCTTAAACCACCCAATTTCATGGGTTTTAACTACAAGCACACATACTTCATGAGAATCACCCTAAATTAACATCTTGAAGCATAAACAACAACCATCAACATGTACATGATCATATCTCAACACGACAATCACAATATAGTATTTAAAGCATGGTTCTTGGACTCCTATGGATGAAAGGAATCCGTGGATGAACACTATGCATACCATAGGTGGAAGATTCTTGAAGAAATTCTTAGACATGTTCTTGATTCCTTTGAGAGAAAATAAATTGGCTCTTGAGTTTGAAAAACTTGAATATCATATATTCTTGAAGAAGGATTTGATTCTTGTTATAGGTTATGATCTTGAGAGAACCCATCTTTTGATGTTGAAGATAAATGAGGAGAACGGGATTTGGGTCTTCAAATTGAAACCCTAGCTTGAGTTCTTGAGAGGATTTTGAGAAGAGTATATTTTGATGCAAATAAGCCTTAATCCCGTGTTTGGGGTATATATAGGGGTGGAAGATGACCAAAATACCCCTAAGGAACAATTAAGGTCAAATCAGTCCCTAATTGACTGTCTGATAGGCTGAAGTAAATTGATCATAAATTTTTATTTAGATGTCCAAATGGGATGAAACTAATTTCATTGGAAAGAAGACTCAAAGATTTTTCCATTGATATATAGAAGCTCTCACAGTTCATTATATATTGGGAGTTATGATCGTTTGAAGTTGACACTGAAATGCTGAAAAAAATGGGCAAGCACTGGAGTTAGCAGGCTGCGCGGGCTAATCGCCCGGGGCTTCTGTTTTGGGCACCCAAATATGCCTTTACGCTACTCCGAAAATTCCGAAACTCACCCGGGATATACTACGAGCTTTTCCGATCGTAACTCAACTTGAAAATTGAAAAACGGACGTCGGGAAGGTCGCCAAATAAATCCCCAAAGTTTGGAGGTCTAAAATAAGACTAAGTGTTGAATCTTGAACACTTAGCAAAATTTTCTAAGTCTTGGAATCTTTCATGGAGCTTTACGAGCTGAATTTGACACGCAATTTTGTGGGGTATTACACTTCATTCCCATCCCATTACAAGTTTGTACCACCAATTCCTTGCCTAACCCTTTAGACAAAGGATCTGCTAAATTGAGTTTGGACTTCACATATTGAAGCGAAATTATGCCATCCTCCAATAATATTCTCACATGATTGTGTTTGAGACGAACTTGTCTTGACTTGCCATTGTAATAATCACTTGAAGCCCGAAATATAGCAGTTTTATTATCACAATATATAGTCAAAGGTGGTATTGGATCAGCATACTCCGTAGCCAATCAGCTTCTTCTCCAGCAGAAGACATAGTGATAAATTCTGACTCCATGGTTGAGTGAGTAATACATGTCTGCTTCTTTGATCTCCAAGATATTGCTGCTCCAGCTAAAGTGAAAATCCAAGCAGTAATAGATTTAGAGTCATTCGAATCAGAATTCCAAGTAGCATCGTTATAGCCTTTAAGAACTGCTGGAAAGGTAGAATAATGCAGGCCAACATTAATTGTAACCTTCAGATACCTTAAAACACAAATTAAGGCATTCCAATGCTCAACTCCAGGGCTACCAGTAAACTTGCTCAAAGTTCCTACAGCATAACCAATATCTGGCCTGGTACAATGCATGACATACATAAGACTCCTAACAATCTGAGAATATGTCAATTGATCAAGAATATCACCAGAGTTTCGTACTAGTTTGATGTTAGGATCAAATGGTGTAGGAGCAGGCTTGTCGTCAAAATGACCAAACCTCTTTAGAACCTTCTTAATATAACTTGATTGAGTAAGAGTCAAATCACTTGCCGATCTTACAATTTTGATGCCTAAAATTACATCAGCTTCTCCAAGATCTTTCATTTCAAACTGAGACGCAAGAAAATATTTTGTTTCTTTGACTCTTTCGATATCAGTTC
Source organism: Capsicum annuum (assembly GCF_002878395.1). Lineage (NCBI taxonomy): Eukaryota > Viridiplantae > Streptophyta > Magnoliopsida > Solanales > Solanaceae > Capsicum > Capsicum annuum. The sequence goes on from NC_061111.1 coordinate 186,461,060, forward strand.
CAAAGATCAACATGTCATCTACATAAAGACATTATAACACCAGAATTTTCTTGAAATTTATCAAATATGCAGATATCTCCACCATTGATTAAGTAGCCATTAGAAATCATAACTTTTCCAAATTTATCATGCTATTGTTTTGGAGCTTGTTTTAATCCATAAGGAGATTTAAGAAGTTTACAAACTTTACGTTTTTTACCAGGATTGACAAATCCTTCTGGTTGTTTCATGTAAACTTCTTCGTCTAGATCTCCATTCAGAAATGCAGTATTCACATCCACCTGATGAATCACAAGACCATGAATTGCTGCTAGAGCAATCAAGAGACGAATAGAGGTCATCCGAGCTACAGGTGCAAAAGTATCAAAATAATCAATATCTTTCAATTGAGTAAAGCCTTTAGCTACCAAACGGGCTTTGTACTTATCTAAAGTACCATCGGATTTTATTTTCTTCCTAAAAATCCATTGGCAACCAATTCGTTTACATCCAGGAGGAAGATCTGACAATATCCATGTATTATTAGATAATATAGAATGCATTTCATCATCAATGGCTTCACGCCAAAATGGAGCATCATGTGAAGACAGAGCTTCAGCGTAACTTTCAGGATCCTTTTCAACCAAATAAGTTTGAAAATCAGGTCCAAAGTCTTTTGATTTGGCTGATCTTGAACTACGTCTTGGTTGACTTTCTTCCAATGGCTCAACTATTTTCCTTTTAAGAGAAGGAATAGAAGAGCTTGAATCTTGTTCAAAAGAATCTTTTTTCTTGGGATATATATGCTCAAAAAAGTTAGCATGTAAAGATTCAATAATTGTGTGAGAACTTGGGCTCTCAAGATTTAAAAATCTATAAGTCTTACTGGTTTGTGAATAACTAATAAACACACAATCTACTCCTCTATAGCCAATCTTGGTTAAATGTTGATTTGGTAATCGAACATGAGCCAAGCAACCCTATACTTTAAAATAATTTATATTTGGTTTTCGATTATTCCAAAGTTCATATGGAGATGCATCATGATTCCTGGAAGTAATTCTATTCAAAATATGACATGCTGAAAGCAAGGCTTCAGTCCACAAATTTTCAGATATACCAGATCCATAAAGCATAGAATTAACCATTTCTATGAAAGTCCTATTTTCATAGAATTAACCATTTCTATGAAAGTCCTATTTTTTCTTTCTGCTACACCATTTTGTTGTGGTGTATAGGACATTGGCAATTGTTTTTCAATGCCTTCTCTCTCACAAAAATCAATAAAATCTGACTTTAAGTACTCTCCACCTCTATCAGACCTAATTGACTTAATTTTCACTCTCAATTTATTTTCAACTTCTGCTTTATATATTTTGAAAGTCTCAAATGTTTCATCTTTTGTTTTCAATGGAAATACATAAGTATATCTTGAGTAGTCATCAATAAAAGTGATAAAATACCTCTTTCCATGACGTGACAAATAATCCATCTCACAAATATCAGTGTGGATTAATTGCAAAAGTGTGGAAGTCTTTTCAACTGTCTTTACTACAAGTAAGACACTTAGTAGTATGATTCTTTCCACTATCTTTGATTAATCCATTATTCACCATAAGTTGAATGGATATAAAATTCACATGTCCCAGACGTTCATGCCATAAGTCCAGAGACTCCACAAGATAAGCAGAAATATTTTCATTTTCAATATTGAGTTTAAACATTCCATTTGCAACATAACCTTTTCCAACAAACATGCCATTTTTAGATAAAATAAACTTATCTGCCTCAAAAACCATTTTAAAACCATGCTTCGAAAGAAGCGTACCTGACACCAAGTTCTTTCGAATATCAGGAACATGCAATACGTCCATCAATGTAACTATCTTTCCGGAAGTAAACTTCAGTTCAACAGTTCCTTTTCCCACAACTTTAGTAAAGGAGGAGTTTCCCATATATACAGTTTTACCATCCCCCACTAATTCATAAGTCTTGAAAGAATTTCGGTTACCTGATATGTCATGAGTTGCGCCAGTATCTATCCACCATTCCACTTGATCTTCCGCTACAAATACTTCTGCGACCATTGCCACAAGATCATCTTTTTTATTTTTATTTGCTTTTTCTTTCTTCTTTTCAGCTTTGAGAATTCTACAATCACGCGCATAGTGGCCAACTTTGTGACAATGATAGCATTCACCAGATTAGTGACCAACTTTGTGACAATGATAGCATTCACCAGATTTAAAATTGGCACCATTTCGCTTGAAATTTGTAGTCTTCTTTGCCTTTGAAAAATTCTTATTTTCAGGTTCCTTCTTGTTTGATTTTTCTTCAACCATATGAGCTTTCATGACAGGTTCCTTCAAACTATTATTATCGCGCCATCGTGTCTCTTATTCAATTTATAAGTGTTGCAACAATTATTCAAGAGTCAAATCTTCCTTTTTGTGTAAGAGTTTGCTTCGGTACTCTTTCCAAGATGGAGGAAGTTTTGATACAATAGCACCAACATGAAAGTTTTCATCAAGAGCAATTCCAGATATAGCAATTTTATTAGCTATAAGTTGGAATTCTTGTACTTGTTTAGTGATTGACTTGTCATCAACCATTTTGAACTCCATATAATTTGAAACGAGAAATTTCTTAGAACTCGCCTCTTCGGCTAAATAAATAGCTTGAAAAGTGTCCCATATCTCTTTAGCATATTTGCATTTAACATAATATTGATCAAAATATTTGTTAGACATTCCTCCAAGAATATAATTCTTGCACAAATAATCATCATATTGCCATTTGGCAATTTGTTCTTTAATCAAAGTAGCCTCGTCAGATGCTACCTCAGAACCAGGAGCATTAGGGCAAGGTTCTTCAAGAACATATGCCAACTTTAATCGTTTT
>NC_061111.1:186466939-186467536 GCF_002878395.1 Capsicum annuum
AGTCTTTGCCATCAAATATTTCAAAATTAGGATTAGGCAAAGATGGAGTACTATTTGATATTGATGTAGAAGCCATAGAGACAACTATCTTCAAATTGTTAGAACAATAATGATAATTATACAAGAAATTCAAAATAAAACTTGCTTGGCTTAGAGGATAATACGCTTCTTGAAGATAGTTGGAGTCTCTCCCACGAGAAAACGGAAGAACAAGTGACAACTCTATCTTCGGGATTCAACTAAGCCACAAAACAAGTAGTATTCTAGAATGCTGCTCTTCTATTCTTGAATTGGTGATTTCACCATTTGATCAATGTCTCTCTAGTGTTTTCAAGGGGAAAGTAGTTTTGAGTGCTTGTCTTTTCCAAACCAAAGAAAACACTATTTATAGGATGAAAGTTTCATGCATGAGAAACATATTAATTAAGTAATAGTTAATAGGTTCATATATGTTTTAAAACAAAAAAATGTCATTCTTTCAAGAACCTATAACGTAAAACTTAATGAATAATGAATTTGTCAAATACATTTTCTTTGTAACTCAAAACTTATGAATAATGAATTTGATAAATTCATTATTCATAAGTTTTGAGTTAC
>NC_061111.1:186467636-186467976 GCF_002878395.1 Capsicum annuum
TTCATGCATGAGAAACATATTAATTAAGTAATAGTTAATAGGTTCATATATGTTTTAAAACAAAAAAATGTCATTCTTTCAAGAACCTATAACGTAAAACTTAATGAATAATGAATTTGTCAAATACATTTTCTTTGTAACTCAAAACTTATGAATAATGAATTTATCAAATTCATTTCCTTTGTAACTCAAAACTTTAAGTGATGCATTTGTTTCAAAACTAATTTAAACATAACTCTTAAAAAATCTTTAACCAATGTATTTGTTTCAAAATTTATTGAAACATAAAATCAAACACATGTTAGAGACAATTGCAATAAGCTGAAGAAATGTGACTATT
>NC_061111.1:186470976-186493869 GCF_002878395.1 Capsicum annuum
CAAGGGGAAAGTAGTTTTGAGGGCTTGTCTTTTCAAACCAAAGAAAACACTATTTATAGGATGAAAGTTTCATGCATGAGAAGCATATTAATTAAGTAATAGTTAATAGGTTCATGTATGTTTTAAAACCAAAAATGTCATTTTTTCAAGAACCTATAACGTAAAACTTAATGAATAATGAATTTGTCAAATACATTTTCTTTGTAACTCAAAACTTATGAATAATGAATTTATCAAATTCATTTTCTTTGTAACTCAAAACTTTAAGTGATGCATTTGTTTCAAAACTAATTGAAACATAACTCTCAAAAAATCTTTAACCGATGTATTTGTTTCAAAATTTATTGAAACATAAAACCAACGAAGGATACATCAGTCAGATTAACAAATTTCATTAACATCAGTGCTACCATAAAAGTACAACATGTGCTGACTTTTACATAAACATTTATATCTGAAGTCAAGTTCTGGTATCAAATATCATTGTGACAATTGGAAAGTTCAGAAAATATTCATGTAGATGTTCTCCACAGATCCAATACACTCCCTTCTTTCCATTTTGTTTGCCCTTCTAGTTATTTTAATCAGTTCCAGAAAAGATGATTTCTTTCCTAGAAAGTCAACAATTTACATGCCCTCCATATCTTCCAATTTATAATATGTTCTTTTTAGAAAGTAGTTTCCCAGCCGGCTTTGGCTCACCAACTAATCTATCACGCAGCCTTGTTGGTTTTTTAAAAGACGCGCAACAAAAAGGTTGAAAGTACTGATTGAAAATGTTTCTAATTTTTATTAAGCATTGGGGCTTTAAATAACCAACTTGAAAACATAATCCGCAGAAAATCTGCATCACAAAACTTCAAAAGAGCTAAAATATCTCAACAAATTAAAACAGCCTAATAGAAATTTAAAATTTAAATCCATCCTAAAACTAAGCAACTTATTATGCTAAAAGATGTGCAGTAACTGAATGCATATTTCGACATGCCTACTACGCGAATATGGGGGGCTCACAATGTGTGTCGTAGTTGCATCCGAACCTGAGATCCCCAAGTTGGTTATTCCCATAACTCAACCACTCAGACATCCCATTGGAGACTATTTGCCATCCTATTATTTTGATATCGTTCTACCCAAACTCACGCATAATAACCTATCCAGGCTTTCTTCTGTTAATCTCTGTGAAACATCAATCAATATCAACTAATAAAGGATAAAGGAAATATCGCACAGCCAGCATTTTTGAAAAGTGAGCTCCAGTAGTTAACCTTTTATGGAACTCATATATAAATAACATTTTCATGTAGGAAGTTTTTTAAATTTTTTTAAATGGATGTTTCCATTAGCAGGCTCTAGAAACCTACAAACTCTTACTTGAAAGAGGCATGTCACCAAGACATGGTGCATCTCTATATCTGTTTCAGTTTGTTGACAAGTAAAATCCAAAAGGAAAGCAACAAAATAGACTAGAAAAATTGGAGTGAAGGATACCAAAGCATGGCCCTTGCATGCTGGGATCTTTAGAGGAAGACTGGTGGGCGAGAGGTAAAGCTTTGATGAAGCTGTTGTCCAGGAAAAGCTATCAAAATTTAGCACCTGAAATGAAAATGAACGCATGCCACTGGTATCAAGTATGCCACCTACAAAGCAAGATGCATGACACTGATGATTGAAACTCGTCTCAGTCACTATTTAATCATTTCCCATTTTTCAAAGATCAATACAACTGCAGATTGGAGCATTGATAACAAATATAAAAGAGATGACAAACAGGGGAGATTATTTAGTCCAGCAAATCTTCAGAAAGGGCAATGTTCCTGCGGATCTATTTACTAATTTGGGTGCGCATACTAGAAGATCATCTATCTTCAATGAGGCTATTTCATTGCCTGTTTTTGTTAAAGCCAAGTTAGATAAACAAGGTATAACTAGTTTTAGAATTGGATCTAGATCAGGATACTTTATTTGGAAAGATTTTGTTAACTGATTGTATAGCTCAACTGGTAAAAATGCTAAAACTAGCTCTTTAGTATATTTTTCTTTACAGAGTGTGCTGACAAGAGTTAGCTCCTCTCCTTGTGTATCTACAATTGAGGTCAGGCCTAGTCCCCCTCTATGTAACAGTCTCATCTTTATTGTTAAATACCCCACATCGGAAAAGGGATGGGTAATTGGTTTCCTTATATGGACTTGGGCAATCCTCCCCTCATAAGCTAGATTTTGAGGTTGAGTTAGGCACAAGATCCATTTTTTACATGGTATCAGAGCCAGGCCCATCCCAAATCTTTGTTCACCGATGTTGGGCTCCCATGTCATATTGTCCACGCTCCAACTGGGCGTGCGTGGGCAATCCTCCCCTCATGAGCTAGCTTTTGAGGTTGAGTTAGGCCCAAGATCCATTCTTACATTTATAATATATGATATGACCAACGCTAAGAATTGACTGTTGGGTCCTTCGGAAGAACAAAAATACAACTACAGAACTTTTCTTGCGACTTTAAAGGTCAGAAAAAAAAAGAAGGAAAAGAAAGGGTTTCATGGTTTTGAAAATCCCTTCACGAACCAAGACAAAGAAGCTTCTTCTTACTGCTCGACACAGTTATTTAAGTCATATTTCCATCTATTTACATGTTTTATTCAACACATTTTGTCCATGTACATGTGTTCCAGAATCTAACTTCTAAAATCAGCATATCATCTTTAATATTATAAGTTCTTACTTATCAATCGGAAAATGTTTGATGTTGATCTTTGGTGATAATTAGCCCTCCCATTCCACAGTGAAATCGAACATTATTAAGTTTGAAGCGCGAAAAAGATCAATATTTCTGTTTATATTTTCAGGTACGAGTCATCAAACTTGAGATAATGTTACTTAAGGAGCAATCACCATTTTACCTGTACATCCTCTAACAATCGGCTACCAGTTTCTCCACCAACAACCACCATCTTGTTCCCAACAACAGCTGCTGCATGCTACTCAGTAAAAGCGACATGTTAAGTTTTAAGGCATCACAATTTTAATAAACATGATATATCTTTGAACAGTAGTCAGTTACATTGAAGCGAGGTGTAGGTTTTTCTCCAGCTATAGAAAGAAGCATCCAATTTTCTGAGCCACCTGAAGCACAATTGTTAAATTCGGGTGCACCCGATGAGCATTGGCAGCTCTTTTCTTCAGAATTGTTATTACTGTGAGGAACAGCTTCACCCTGTCATGCATAAAAAGCTTAAACTTCCTCCATCTCGGGACTCATATGCAACACGTGACTCATATGCAACACAAGGAAAGTTGCAATAAGGTCTTACACTAGAACTGCTAGAACGCTTGGGGTGCCTCATTGGACTTCTAGTTCCTTGAGCTGAGTTCAACCTGAGTAAGATTAAGGATGAGCTCAGAAAGGTATATGGTTCAGAAGACGTAGAATTTTGGAACATGCTACGCTATAGTGAGGAAATTCATATCCTTAAGATCCAGTAACAAATTTACGTGAGAGATGAAAAAGCCTCAAGTACCTATAGAAGGATTTTAGCAACTTACGTACGCGTGGACATCATATTACTGTTATTTATAAGGTATAAAGCATGCCAAAAATTGTACTAGAGATTGCAATGGCATCTTACACATGAGGATCTGAAATGGGAGCACAATTGATTCAGGGGATTCATCTAGACAACCTTAACTATTTAACTAGTTTGGGATTAAGGCGCAATGATTGATCGAGTGAAATGGCATCTTACACATGGAAAGGATAGCAAAAAAAGCAAACCATATCTGTCATATGGGAAGATCTTTCAGTAATCGTCTGTTACCTAACATAATTAATGTTATGTCTAGTTTTGCCTTCCATAAGTGTTCCATTTATAGAGATCATAAAACTTTAATAGTAGGTTAAATACAAGCCAATGAGCAAAGTTGTTCACCAATGCCGATTGTGATAACACAGTCAGTACTTGACATCTTAGCAATGCAATTTATAGTTTTTGAATAGGGGCGAAAGGTACACTTCCTAGAAAAATCTCATGGAGGCCTCCATCTATGAGGTAAAGACAACATCCAGTTGCTAAATTCTAATGTTTAATAAAGAACCCAATCGAAACTCAAAAATAGTAAAGCTCTGCTAAAAGTCTCCAAAATGTGCTATTTTGAGGAGAAAATCCTATGTTCTTCTACCACTAGCAACCAATTCTAGCAAAGAGTAATACTTTTGTCTAGACCATTGTGAACTTGCCAGTAACAGCAACTCAGTTAAATTGTTAGTGAACGATAATGTGATTAAGCCTTGAAGACAAATCAACTAATTTTAACATGTTTGATAGTTTCTTAAACTAAGATACATACTAATATCCAGAGAATAAATTTGGACATATTCATAGTCAATAATGACACTTCCCATTTGAGATACATTCTCATCTTTCTAACAAAACATACAAGATGAATGTATAATTTTCACCTTATCTAGGTGTGAGCAAAGAAAGAGGATTGACTTGCCAAAAGAAAATCTTCTTTGAAATGGAAATATGCACAATCTCCGGAGACATATTGATGAAATCCACGACTATAATAAATGCCAGCGTCTCAATCCCAACTAAGCACACCAGCACAATACACAAAAACATGCTAGTAAATAAAACTAGTGTACAAAAATACACACATTTTGGCTACATGTATGGTTTCTAGGCATGAATAAACGATGTATTTACCTCCCGAGTTTCATACGCCGTTTCGAGAACCCGAACATTTTGCTAAAGTAGTACTAACAAATACCGCTGCAGTAGCAATACAAACACTCAAACCTTCAAAAAAGAAAAAACCGGAATACGAAGGCACATTATCGTCCGCATCACATTTTCATGAAGGAAAAAGCTCAGAGTTTGAAGCATTATAGCTACAGAGTACAGAGAAATCGGCAACTCACTTAAGAAGAAAACTAGGTTTTGACAATGCGCATTGAAGCTAATTCACGGATCATCCACATTGAAAGCGACAGAAACTAGATATCTCCAAAACTTGATTAACTTGGGAGTACACACACCTACAGGTTAGTCCAGAATTGTATATGTAATATGTCTATGGTTTGCTGATGATTTTACCGTGACCTGAAAATTACTCAGGTTAATGTAGAGTGAAAATGAGTTGAAAATTGACCAAAGAGACAAGTGCGTACATTAGCATATCTACTCCACAAAAGTACATGTACACACAACTTGATGCAAAGATAATTCGATAAGGTTAGCATATTTTGGTTCAAATTAAAAAAAAAAAAAATTAAATCAGAATTTAATATGTTTTATTATTTTTCGGATAGATTTCGATTTTAAATTTTAAAAATTTGATTAAATGATTTAATTTTTTATTTTTTAAAAAGAAAATTGGTTAAATCAAAAAATTAAAATTATATAAATAATATATATATTTTATTATATACTATATAAAATATGTATATTATTTATTATATGTATTCACTGTAAATATAATATATAATAAGTAACTCAAATCGCCAAACACCTTACAAGTTATTAGTTATGTTCCTAACCTTAAGTGTTCATTTCAATACTGATTGTTGACTTATTTCAGGCTTTCAGTGGCCCCTCGAGGAGACGAGACAATGAGCATCTAGTTATATATTATGTTAAAGTTATGATTATTTTATTTCATTTCATGTGTATTGAGTTATTTATATTTGAGAATAAAAAATAGGTTTGAAAAAAATATTTTTCTAGAATAATCATCAATTTTAAATGTACAGTCATGACAAAGAAAGGTTCACTACTTTAATCTTCAAAATCAAAATATAAATTCAAAATAACCGAATCGAATTTGCAGAAATCGAACCAAACTAAATTTACAGAAATTGAACCAAACTGAATTTATTCCGATTAGGTTACGATTGTCATTTTCATCAATTAATAAAAAAATCGAACCAATATTAAACAACAAAACCGAACAAACTGAATGTCCACCCCTATAATCGAATGTTGTTTCAATTTTTACTTTGTTAGTTTTGATAAATATTCAAAAAAATCATATTTTATTTTAATATTAATTATTTATTATTAAAATTATTTTTTTATATATTACTATACATCAATTAATATGAATAATATGATAAAAATACTAGATCAATTATTATTTTCTTAATAATTGTACCAAGACAAAATGTAATATGCAAACCCACAAATATAAAATTATATACTCGCTTCCTTTCGTTTTACTTTTGCTCCGATTCCTTAAGAAAATTCAAACTAAAAGAGTATTTTACTTAACTAATATTAGTAATGATACTTTAAAATTTTAAATTTAATAATTATAAATTTAATTTAATTTAATTATTTAATTCTAAAAATAATATGTCAAAATATATATAAAATTTTCTTATTTAATAAATTAGATAAGTAAATTAAAATATTTAATTTTAATAAGGGGTCAATCAAAAGAAAATGAAGCCATGAAGGGAGTATTAGGTTGGTGATAATTTTACTGAGCGGGAGTGTGTGAACCGAATGGTGCATTTTATGGCATTTCGTTCGTTTGTGTAATTTCGTCATTACGTTTGATTACGTAAACCATTGCAGTGCAGATGCTAAGATGCGCTATGGGTGTTCAGTGGACCATATTTTGTTTGATTGAGTTTTGGGTAAGAGTGAGTAGAGGTGCATTTATAGCGAGGGAAAGAAGTGGGTCTACTATTGTTGTTGGAATTTGTGGATGACCCAAAATTCCAAATAGAATAGGTGGAACTATAATTATAATAAATAATAATATTTTTATAAAATTATAATTTATTAGTAGTATTATTTTATTTATTAATTAGGTAAATATATATTTTATTTTTATTATTTTATATTTTTTTATTTTCACTTCACTATTTCATCTTCTCAAATATAGTCATAGCTTTTATATTCTTTTTATCTTTTTTTTATTATTTTATATTTTATTTTATTTTTATTTTCTTATTTTCACTTTATTCTCTCTCTTTTATTTTTCTTTTTTTCCTTTTTTTAATTTTCTATTTTTTTCTTCTTCTTTTTTCATATTTAAAGATAGTTATCTTCGTGATTTTCAAGATTTCAAAATAAAACATCATTAGTATCTTTCACTCTCTTATATCTCTACTTTTCTTTCTTGTTAGTTTTTTTCATCTTATGTTTTTATCATTTTAATTTTTTATTTTGATTTCTTTTTAATTTTTTTCTTTCCACTTTATTTTCTTTTTTGTATTTCTCTTTTTTTCTTTTTTCTTTTTTTTTTCCTTTCTCATATTTTTTTCTTTTTCTATTTTCGTTTTCTTCTACTTTTTTCTATTTTATTTTTTTCTTTTATATTTACATTTCTATTTCTCTTTCTTCCTTTTTTTTTCACTTCTCTTTTTTCATTTTTTTCTTTTTATATTTTTATTTTTTTCTATTTTTTTACTCTTCTATCTCTAATTTTTATTTTGAAAAGACAAATATATATATCACATACACATATTTCAAATATATACAAAATACATAGTCATACAGATCTGGATATGTATTTCCAGTACAAAACATACATATATATTTACAAAATATATATCATATTCATATTAAACAGTAACAAGAATGACTATACCATATATCTTCATATGTATTTGCGAAATACAAAGGTGATTCATATAAAATAAGAATATACATATTGATCAGGTATATATTCTGTAAATACATATGTAGAGCTATATATATTTTATACGGTATTGGATTTGTCTTTGAATTTTACATACTATGTCATTTTAGAGGGTAACATATGTACTTATTTGTTTTCTTTTACTGTTTAAGATATGTATCATATTTTTTTTTATTACTGATATGTATATGTATATAATTGTCATTTTTGTTATAAAGATTTTGTGTCCTATATGTTTATACATACATGTGAGTCAGATACGTATTTTTAAAAATACATATGCAGATATATATGTATGTTTTTTACCATAAATACATATGCAGATCTGTGTATCTATTTATTTTGTATATTTTTTGAATATGTATTTATGATATAGATATTCGTCTTCTAAAAATAAAAGATAGAGATAGAAGAGTAAAAAAGAAAAAAAAAGAAAAAAATAGAAAAAACCAAAAACGAAAAAAAAAAAAAAAAAAAAAAAAAAGAAAAAAAAAGAGAGAAGTAGAAGAGAGAAAATAAAGTGGAAAGAAAAAGATGAAAAAAAAAAGAAATTAAAATAAAAAATATAAAAAAATGAAAAAACGAACAAGAAAAAATAGTTAAAGATATAAGAGAATGATATTTTGAAATTTTGAAGATCATGAAAATAATAATCTTCATATTTGAGTTTGATTTGGAAAACGAATCTACTAATTTAAATAAGAGTAATTTATGAGAATTTAATTAGATTGGATAATTATTCCTTATTTAACTCAACTAATTTGAGTAAAATAAGGGTAGTAAATCTTGTTGTATATGTATGTTTATAGCAATAGTTTATTTAAATACAAAATACAATTTGCTATTTTTTATAATTATGAAACTGTTACTATAAAAGTTACAATTAAGGCTCCATAATTATTATTTCTTAAATTTTTCCTTTCAACTTTATACTCGTGTCAGCAAAAGCCAAGAAATTAAATGGGATGATGTGACTTTGAATTTTTGATCTTGATAAGAAAAATCTTTATAGATTAGTCTTTTTATTTTATAAATAATACAAGTATATTTTTGTCTTTCTACATCTCAAATATCTTTAAACTTTTTATTTTCATTTATCTCTCAATTTCTATTTTAATTTAATTTTTTTTACTTTTTTACCTTAATTTTTATTTTTTTTCTTATTTTAATTCATTTATCTCAACTTTTTTTTTTTCCTCAAACATTATTTATTTCTTCATTTCTCTCTTTCTTTAATTCACTGAACTCAATCTTTTTTTTTAATCATTTCTCATTTATTCTTTTTCATTTTTCTTATGTTTTATTTTTATTTTTTTCTTCTCATGTTTTTTTTTTTCACTTTTTTTTTCTTTTTGTTATTTATTCTTCTCTTTTTTTAACCTTTATTTTTTCTTGTCTTATTTTTTTTTTCCTTTTTTCTCAATCTCTTTTTTTATTTCTTTATTTTGTTTATTCTATTTTTTTTAATTTTTTCAACTTTTATTATATTTGGTAATAAATAAAAAAATGGATAATCCGCATTTAGGAACTAAAAGTTGGGTTAAAGTGTACAAGATAAAACTTGGGGATATCCCAAAGTAAATCAATTATTATCAAACTCAAATTATAAACTCATCACATACACCTAATATTTATGGCTTGAGTCACTCTTTTTAGTTTTATTATATTTTAACTCTTTTGTCACCTTGAACTAATTCTCCCAGTAAACTAAGAGAAACACTCATAACAAAAATCCTATGTTTTTTTTTTTTCCAAAGATCAGCAAGCAAACCACAAATTAGCCAAAGAGAAAAAAGTCACATCTCAATCCATTTTTCTACTAAACTAGCTACACTGCACTACCCCTAAACAATGTTAATTATCTTAAGAAAGTCACAGATCTAACCATCATTGGACTGGGAAAATAAAATCTTCACCAAATAGAACCATCCAATTTGACAACAAAATTTACTCCTTCGAGAAGTATCATGGTATGAAAAAAACCCTCGAAGGTTTATTAACATGCAAACAACTAGAAGATTACCAAACAACCTAATCAACACCAAAATAAAAATACTTCATTTTTCAATCAAAAAAAGCTCGAGGACGGCACACAGCATCCATACATCAACACAAGTATGACAAGACACAATTCATCATCAAAAGAAAACTGACAAGGACACATGTATCATCAAAATAAGTACAACAGTTTCAAAAATATGCTATACTACCCCAATCAAAAATTGTGCATTGTCGCTAATGCATAAAATGAAATAAGTAGAGAGGTAGGAGCTCCCTGAAAAAGATGGTGCTATTGAGCTAGAGCAAAGAGATAAAAATTGCTTCCACTTCTCCTTGAGTTTTCCAGGTTAACTTGAATCCATTTTGTGTCACAAGAAAACTTCGAAGAAAACTTTATATTGCATTGAATTCATTAGTACAAGGAAACTTAGCAACTACAGAGCTAAGCTTTGGATGATTAATAAGAAAAATGAAAGTGCAGCTACAACAATGTATCTTCCTTTGCATCACAGTTTGTGTCGAGAACTAATACATTGATTATAAACCATAAGTTCCAACTCAAGCCATCCACTTCACTTTACGAGATAACCTATTGATTCAACTAGTTAGGATTTAAGCAAGGAGGTTAGAGATCAAATTTGCACCTCTCTAAACCTTTAGCCATGAACCAGAAAAGGTTCCCACAGAAAGGAATCTAACGTAGGTATAACACCAAAACCTCATCCGAGCTTAAGTTCTCATTTAACAGCTATTAAGTGCACAGGCAAATATACCCACGTAATTCTAACCAACCACCAGAATTACTACTTAGCCATTCACTCCTAAAGGTCGACAATTAATTCAAACTGGATTAAATGCATAGCCAAAGTTCCAAAGTTTCTGAGGTTTCAACCATTGTGCTCAAGACGATCAGTTCACAAAACTCACTAGTTGATATAGCAACCCCAGAGAACTTATCCATGAAGTCATTTCTCAATCCAGTTAAGGCTAATTTCTCAACTAAGAGAATCCACCACCAACAGAGTAAAAGCAGACACAATTTGGCAGCTAATGTAACTTGAAAATTGAAGCACAATAATAGTTGATCAAAAGACACAAGTCATCACCAATTAAGCCTTTCCCACAAATCATTTTCATCCAGTGTAAAACAATTCAACCACAAAATTTAAAGCAAGACACAACAACATTCACAGGTTTGAACAATAGATCAAACAACCTGATCAAAAAACTTTAAAATCAATCCAAACTACACAAAATTTACTTGGAAACATCTCATATTGCTAAGTTACGCAGACTACTGACAAATCACTCAATCTGTGGAACAAGTTGCAGGCATCCTGATGTAAACTTGGCACGTTTAAAAAGCTCATCACATAACTACTATAAAATCAGAACTAAATGGTCATCTTCATTATATTAGCATACTTAACTGATCAACCTCGTTTTCCCATTTTAAACCTTATCGGTGGTCCCAAGGCTCACTTGCCACTTGCTTTACGTACCTATATTTCTAAATGGACATGGTTTGGTATCTTTTCATATTTAAAATGCGAACAAATGTTCACCAAAAAAGTATAGCGAGCTGGGATCTACACTACATATTAGTGTCGCACCAACATGACAAACTAGCTTAAATAGAATTGCATGGTGATTATGTACAATGGTACTACACATCACATCTGAATATATTGGTGGTTTTTCTCCGCATCACTTGACGGAATTGCAGTGTGCCCACGACATTACACAGTTGGTGTCTCGGATGACCAACCTAGTTTTAAAAAAAAGGTATCTAACCCCCCAAACAAAGGCCTGTCTAAGTTGAACCATCACTTCTTCCTCTTGCCCTGTAAAAAGAGGAAACGCCATGCATAATATTAAGTCACACGTGGGAGGTCAAACCAAAACAAACATAAAATCATTGCAAAAATATTTACCAAGCTCATAAAATCATCCATTGATGACTGCTTTCGCTTCTTTAAGGTGGGAGAGCTTTCAGCTGCCTGCCTTGCCACAGTGCGTTTTGATGGTGTCATGTTCTGTGTTACAGAAAATGCTTTTAGCATCAATTGTATCTTTACACTGCAAACAGCACAAAAAGGTCAGAGTAAATACCTTTGCAAGTTTCTTTTCTTTGCGGGCCTGCCTCTGCCTCTCATCAAATTCTTGGTTTTCCCTTTCCACCAATCGAATAAGTGCATCACATCTTCTAGCAAGTTCTTGAGTTGTCCGAGACTTCACAAACCAATCAAACCGAAACAAAGGAGACGTTCGGAATGCAGTTTTTAGCTCATCCCAGTTTCCATAGCCAAGCTTGTGAACCATACACATCTACAAAAAAAATACCATATCCATCAATCCCAAAAGATAAACAGCAAAAGATTAAAGCCCCAAAAGTTTATTCTGTACCATGAAACGATCACACTCCTCATTGTACAATTTTCCTTTGTTCTGACCATACTGGATCTTCAACTCCAACCATGGATTCTTGTAGCGGTCCAACTTCTTCCCAATTGCTTTCATTATCTCGTCTTTTCGCGAAATTCTAGCCTCTCCTCTCTCAATGTTCTTTATAATCCTATCATAATCTGCAAGCACTCCATCCATTAGAATAAAGTGCTCAAATGTCAAAAAGACCATTCCTAAATGCTATCTATATAGTGCAAAAAAACATTAGCCACAAGAGGGAACTTTATTTCTGCCTGAACATTAAGTAACCTATTTGTCCACTATCTTTTTTTGAGTTTAGCAATGTAAACAAGTATGACATTGTGTGTGAAATATTTAGCGACTCAAATTGCCCAGGGCTGTAGTGCTTCAGGCACAACACATGATGTATTAGGTACATGTCACAATTTCAAACCCTATCATAAAAAAAAAAACTTTGTATTTAAGTGGAGACGAGTAGAGCTGCAGGCCTATCATCCACCGAGTTTCAACAGTGAAAATTCCTTGACCATCAAAAGAAAAGGATCTAGCAACGCAAAGTATACTCTCACAATCTCAATTTATATAATACCATTTTTATGTGCACATACATTATGATGCCATTTTGACTTCTATATCACACTAGCACTAGACAAAAATAGTTGAAAATATGTTTAATAGCAAAAATGTCATCAGGTTTAACATGAATAGTTACATATCAAAGAATAATCTTGAATAGCTCAACAGATTCTTTAACCCTGTGAAAGTTGTTTAAATAGCATTATTAGCTATAGAACAAAATATTTCTAATATGGATGAATGATATAAATCTCTTAGGAAGTTGGAAAGCTTAGCGTAGAAGATGAGCATTACAAGAGCCACATAAATAAATAAATGTGGTGTATCCTGAAGATAAGAACCATGACTAGATCAAGAAACCTTATTACCATATTTTGTAGCACTAGCATACTGCAAAAGTAAAACCATTTATTAAATCTTGCACTACTTGGCAAAGAAAAGGAAGTGGGGTTTGCAACAAAGAAATGACAGGGAAATTGAACATATTATTTGTGTTTTGACAGGTATAGTCCCTTCGCTTCTCAAACAAAACAAGCATATACACTAGACAATGGAAGAATGCCATGCACACAATTCCCTCCAAAATTAAAGTAACCTACTGGTTTTCATAACCAACGTTCCAACTCCTGAGAGGGAACTCCCACTCAATACAATATTATAGCGTTCAACAGTTGCATAGGGTCCAGTTTGCTCATTCCAGCATGGAAGAATGTCATGCACACAATCCCCTCCCAATTAGACGTATTCTCTTCGTTTTTCATAACCAACATTTCAACTCCCAAGAGGGAACTTCCACCCGATACAATATAGTATTTGACAGTTGCATAGGATCCAAGTTGCACATAGCATTCATATCTCCTTTGCTGTACTTAGAAACACCCCACCCACCCCAAAAAGAAAAAGGGGAAACATGTAAACCCTGTGTTTACCCACTTGAAACGTAATTGTATTAACCACTCTAGTGTTAACAATTGTATAATATGACAATTAAATGTTCAATTTGGAATGGAGAGTTGACAGTAATTCTTTCTTTATTTGCTAAATTATCTACGGCTTACCATTTAGCTCTTTGTATCTTTCTTTGAAAACGTTTGCATATCTTTCAACCTCCTCCTCTGTCTTTCCTTCCATTTCAGCGGCGATACTTTTTATGTCATTCCGGCCATACTTCTCGCATGCCCTGATAAAAGTACTGAAGTCTCTCCTACTCCATGATGAAAATCCCTGCATGTACAAACTATCAAATGCTGATAAATATAGAAGGCATATATAACCTCAGGACGAGTTATTAAACCACTTACTTCCTCCAATAGTTTGTCCTTTTCTTCCTGCTCCTCAGCAGTTAAAGGCTCTCCCACATCTACAATGAACCAAGTGTTAGCATATAGTCACAAAGCAAATCAGATCCTGATTTGCACCTACATCCAATTTTTAAATAATAAAAGAGAGAACTATTTTAAAAGGAAAAAGAAATATACCTTCAGGCTCTTCCACTTCTATACTGTCTTTTAATTGATTTTTCTGGTGAGATTGCTGAAATGAACAAGAAAATTAAGACACTAAACAGAAAAAGAAGGCACATATAAAGGTGGCAATAGAAGAATTCTGGAACATCCCAAGACGTAACCCACCATGAGATGACGCACTTCCTTCTCATACAGCTCACTTAGCCTCTGGGTATTAAAGAACTGAAAGTCGTGCCTATGAATGGTAAGACATGTCAATACACAGAATCTTGGCAAAGGAAAGAGACCAACTTGTGAAAATTTGAACACAGAAAGGTCATGTTTGCCTATGGCACAAAAAAAACTGGGAGGAGCAATATCAGAATGGTTTGCAATGTTGACTTACAGCTGAGGCATCCTGGGAATCCTAGGCTCTTTAGGTCTTGCAGGACCACTTTGTCGCATGGTTTGCTTGAAATACTCAGACTCCGAGTAACTGACACAAACGAGTCATTTAAATGGTGATAAATTAAACTGTCAACACATTGAAGGTGAATATAGCAACTTAAAAAATCATTTGAAGGTGAATATAGCAACTTAAAAATCATACTTCCGCTTCCTCTCCCGTTTTGGAGGTTCTATCCAATTGTCACTGGCAATTTTCTTGAAATCTGCCTTGTTTTCATCCTTCACCAACAAAACGCAAAGCAGAAAAAGGAAGATAAAGACACAAAAGAGGTGAAACAAAGAATTGTTAAGAGAGCAAAACAAAAGGTTCACACTTACCTTCTCATCATCAAAGTCATACAAATCAGCAGCTGTAAAAAGTCATCAATCTATAGTTAAAACCATATCATTTTATAACAGCAAAAAAGAAAGAGTAAATAGAGACAAAAGAAAGCAGAGCAGAGTGCATACTATCATCCATCTTAAACTTGATAGCATCTTCTGTAAACTTTTTCATCTTGGCATCAAGTTCTGCAGTTGCCTCTTCTCCTTTGGCAATGATTCTATCTATATCCTCATCCGTTATAGTGCTATCTTTGGAACTGAAAACCATTTCAGCACCAAATCGCACCATCTGTAGCAGCTCATCCTTATTAACGGCTGCATGATCAACCAATCAATGACACATCGAGAATACCCTAATATGTAAAATATAATCAAGACAAAGCAATAAAACATAAATGCAAACTCACTTTTTTGCTCAGCCAGCCGTCCCTGCTGGATAACTAATGCATCAAGCGCCAGCTTCTTATAAGCCCTTTCAATCACTTTTTCCTCAATTGTATACTGTTGGAATTAATTAAAATAAGAAACTCTCAACAAAAAAAAATAGTTGAAATAAGAAACCTTCTCAACTAAAATGTAAAACGAAATAAGAATGTGTCAACTGTCAATATGAGAAACCAGAGTGCTCTAGAAAGAAAACAAACCTCAGTGCAGAAACGGAATACTTGAACTTCCTTCTTCTGTCCAATTCTATGGGCACGGTCCTGAGCCTGCAAGTCAACCTGTGGATTCCTGTAATATGATGACGGCAAAGCCAAGAGACTCAGATATTATATTATTCTTCAGATTCTGAAAACCAGACTTACAAGATCCTCACCAGTCACTGTCGTAAAGAATTACAATATCTGCTGTAGCAAGATTGATACCAAGACCACCAGCTCTGGTTGACAATAAGAAGGCAAATTTTTCACTCCCTGGACTGTTATATGCTTCAATAGAAGCATCACGATCTTCCCCACCAGTGTTTCCATCAATCCGACAGTACTGGTGGCCTCGGTACATTAGGTAGTCTTCAAGGATGTCCAGTAGCCGTGTCATCTAAATAACAATATTGAAATTAAGTGCTCAGCCCAAGAAACTGTACATTAGATGATTAGAAAAGGGATAGCAGGACATAAGGTCAAGAACAAAAAGACGGAAAAACCTGTGAAAAAATTAAAACCCTTGAACCACGTTCCTTCAGCTTAGGAAGCAATTTATCTAGAAGAACCATTTTGCCTGTATCAAGAACATGCATTATAAGAAAAAACCTTACAACCACAATTCATTAGAAATTTCCTGTTCATTCGTGGAAGTCAAAACACTACCAGCATTTTCTATGAGATGCTCTCCAGTTGTATATGGAGGTCCTGGTTCAGCTCCTTGGAAAAGATATGGGTGGTTACAACATTTTCGGAGCTGCATTGCTATATTAAGAAGACGCTTGCGCTCTCCTCCAGAATTAACAACCTCAAGATCTTTCTGCAACAGAGCCCTATAGTACTGTTTTTGCATCTGGGACATACCAACCTTAAGAATTGTTTCCTTCTTTGGAGGCAAACCTTTCTCAACATCAGACTTCAGTCTCCTAAGAAGGAACGGGCGAAGGACCTGATCAGGCAGCAAAAATTGGAAGATCAGTGAATATTTTTTCACAGTGTGGCATGTTAACATTCAAAAATATGGGAATTATGTCAGGTGCAAGATCTTGCACCAAACTGCTAGTATAATTAAACAAACTGCTGCTGGAACTTTTTAATAAATTTTCTTTTCAATACTTGAAGCAGGTACCCTTTTCCCTGTAGCTACTGAAAAATTTACCTTATGAAGCTGTTGGACCACCTCCTGCTGGTCATTCTCACCAGATATTTGAAACCATTCATCAAATGTCTCAGCCGAGCTAAAGATCTCTGGCAGCAAAAAGTTCAGAAGCGCCCAGAGTTCATGAAGATTATTCTGTACAATTTGCATAGAACCCAGCACATCAATTGACATCAGACATGAGAGTAGAGATCCATACCAGAGAGTGCAAGATGCCAAAACATAACAAAGGTAAGGCATAAAAACTAGCATTTCTGTTGCAAAATAAAAGGTAAGATTTAACTGGCAAAGAAATTAAGAGAAGGGGTTTAAGAAGCCATTATATGGGAGAGTTCAATTGAATAAAGCATCTGAAATGTTTAAACGAAAATAAATTAACTTGCTACAGAGATGCCAGATGCCCCACACAAATTATTAAATATAACACCATTTCATATCCAATTATCAAATTTTGGCATAGGTAAATATGCATTTAAGGGACTGGCAAATTGAGACTGGGTTGTATGAAAAGGCCAAGTATCCTTTCAGATAAAAGAACCTACTTGCTAAACAAAAAGGAAATCATTGAAGACAAATATTCACCTGAAGTGGTGTCCCTGTGATCAACAACCTATAATTAGTGTTGTAGAGCCTCATGGTTTTGGAAAGAAGAGAATTTTCATTCTTGATTCTATGAGCCTCATCAATGATGATATAACGCCAACTAAAGCGTCGTAAAGCAGACTTCTCTTTGATAGCCATCTCAAAACTTGTGACACACACATCAAACTTCCCAGCAACTAGTAATTCCTCCCGAATGTATCTCTATAAAGGAAAAATGGTGGCATAGTCAGGAGAGGCAATGAGATATATACATAAAGGAAAGAACGAGAGTCTCTTCTCTGCATACCCTTTCTTCAGGGTTCCCAAGGAACTTTACAGCGCGTATAATAGGACAAAAACGCTTGATTTCATTCATCCAATTGCCAAGTGTGGATTTCGGAGCAACAACCATATGCGGACCAGTAATTCCTCTAAATTCATTCAGGTACCCCAGCAAAGAGATTGTTTGCAAAGTCTTACCAAGACCCTATGCAAATACAGTAGTAATTAAATAAAGATGATTCTCTCGAAAGTTTGGTACACAGAATGAAAGGGAATATTTCAAGTGACAACACTGACCATTTCATCAGCAAGTATCCCATTTATGCCATTCTCATATAGCCGTATCATCCAGTTCAAACCGGCAAGTTGATAATCCCGCATCTTTCCCTGAATACCTGACAAACAAGCGCATGTAACTGTTACATCCTTAAAGAGATGAGGAGATGAGAGAATTGACAGAGACATTTGTTTGATATTGAAACATTATTAATCACAATTAAATTCAAACTTTGACTAGTCAATTTGATTTTTTTCCACCAGAATGCCACCCAAAAGGTCAAGGCTATAAGCTTTTAGCACTTTCATGTAAAATGCTAGTAATTGCATCTGGCAAACCACATTATCCAAACATTTAAAAGGTTGCAGAGCAGATACATTTATTTAACTATTTTAAATCTACTACACACCCTACTGCGTAGGCCCGATTCTTTTCTCTAGGCTAAGAACATGGAACTTTTTTGATAAATGGCAGCAAATTCAAATTCAGGATGAAATATAGTGCCGTTAACGGGCAAACTGAACTACGGCTTATCCTCTAGGAACTTAACCAAGCACATTAAATATGATATAGCAAGACCATGACAAAGTTCTAAGACTGTTATCTAACATCTAGGTTGCTTTAGCTGGTTGTATAGGAAAGGCCTTGCAATTTTGTCAACTAACCTATAACAAGATTTGCAAGTGCAGGGCTTATTTTTAAAAACCCAGTAAGGCATAATTATTTCTCAACTAGTAGAGAATTCAAAAAGAACTGAAAATTTACCTCAAAAGGGTTAAGTAATTGAAGCAAATATCTTACGTTATAAAAGTTCCTCAAAAGATTACTGAAATCACTATTTCTACAAGTATGTATTATTTATAAGCCCCATTCAAATAACATTTTTTTCAAGTTGCGTTGGATTTAGATATATAAATGGTTAAATTGTAAAAGAGAAGGATGATAAAGGGGATCACTGAACAATGCATTTTAAATCTTTAGAAGGGAGGGCCCTATTTGATCAGCTAGGAGATTTAACAATTCAGGGTAATCTCACTTACACCCTTTTGAGACAGTTCCCAGAGTCTGTAGAATGTGTAAAGCAAGAAACTACATATTTCTCTATTTTGTGTGATGGTGGTGGTGGTTGTGGTGTGTTGCGTGTGGGTGGGCAGGGGGTCTTACAAGAGGGTTGTGCCAATAGCCGTGTATTCCCAGATAGCCCACCCTCTTCTTCTTTGAGATACTCTTCATCTTCTTCCTCTTCAGTTATCTTTGACGCATGACGACCCCTGGGAAAAAAGTCTAATCATTTGTCTCATACAGAAAACAATCATACATGTATACCAGTAATGCAGTGAATCACACTAATGAAGCAAGCTTCTCCATATAACACAGTAACGGCAACTGGAAGGGATGAAATCCAATCATGTTCATCTGAAACCAGAGGCAGATCCAAGATTTGGAGGTTCCAGGGGCCACGTGGTTCAAATAGGGTAAACAAATCGATTTTTTCAAGTTCGGACTATTTATATTTTAGATTTATGTAGACAAATCGATTGAATATGCAAATTTGTATGGTAATGTTCTCTTTTAGAAATTTTGAGCCTAAAGCACCTACACAGTTCATTTATTATCCTCTAAAGCTTTGAGAATTGAGAAAGAAACAAAAAAATCCACACGAAAAATCCGAACTTGTATAAACTATCTAAAACAATTGTTGCAGATTTATAGTTGAGAAAAAATAAAAAGAGTTATAGCTTCAGCTCAGTTATTGTCACTTATTGTGAATGTTGGTGAAAAATCAATTGAATTTTGAAAACCCTAACACAAGAATATCCATCGTTTTTAAAAACTTGGATTTTAAAAAAAAATTATATGTTAATATTTAAATATATTTTCAGCAAGTAGTATTTATGTGACATTTTAAAACTTACTAATACTCAATGATATGAAATACGCACGTAATATGCATATCAAGAGTTAAATACTCCCTCCGTCCCAAATTGGAATGGCCCATTGATTAAGAAAAATAATTAATAATATGGCTAGTTTACCATAGTGCCCCTATTAAATAATGTTTACATTTTAATTTGAAAAAAAAAGTAACTAATGTGAAGGGTAAAACATGGGGAAAAAAAATTATCTCTTCCTGATTAATGAAAAAGGACAAGTAAAATGGGAAATCAAATTAGGAAATTTGGAAAGGGTAATTTGGGACGGAGGGAGTACTTAAATAAAGAGAAAGTAAAAGAAGTTAAAAGATCATGCAAGTTAAAAGATCATGCAATTCATTTGGGAGTAATAAAGAATAGCAAAAAGACTACCAAAAAAGAAAAAGAAAAAAACAAGTAAGAATCATAAAAGATAAAAACAAAAAAAAGGTTTTTGTGTAGCAAGAAGCAAAAAATTACTGCACCAAATGCCATGTTCTCTGCCAATAGCACTTTTCACTCTTTTACGATTCCAGGTGACAAGAGTAATACATATTCCATTTCATATATATACATATATGTGTGTGTGTGTGTGTGTAATAACATGTACTTTGCCAATAGCACTTTTCACTCTTTTACCAACGAGGATCTGCTCCTGTCTGAAACCGCAGATAGCACTCGATTCTAATATAAGCAATATATAGTTAATTTTGTGAGGTAAACCTGCCTGCCTACACTAGAAACAGCAATCCCTTCTCACCAATTCAAGAGGGTACTTGAAAACCAACCTAACAAAGTGAATAGTCCCCATCAAGCTACCCAAATAAGTAATAACAATACTAATATTTAGAATGTGTTGAATTCAATTGGCCAACTACATCTACCAAAAACAAATGGATGGATGCCTACACATAATTCCTAGAAAATTACCCTCTATGTTAAAGGAGGAATATAATCATAAACCTCAAAAGAGGTTAATGTTTCCATCCTTCCTTTTCACCCATTCTATTTCCTCACCACTAACACCCAAAAGTTGCATGGTTCAAAACTAGCAAGAGATTTCTCAAACTGATGCCCCAATTACAGGAACACGACAAAGAAAACATTACACATACCTTCCTTTTGTCTTCTTTTCTGAAGTAGACTGATCTCCTTTTGCAAAATGTGCAAACAACTCTGTCTGCTCCAAAAGATACTTAAGACGCCCCTTTCCTTTGTTATTCTGTCAAAGATAAATTTGCTTCATACCTTCACAAGGACCTAATTGAAAAGAGGAGAGCCCAAAATCTCAGCAATTAGTCTAAGTATGATACCATATCAGCTTCTATGGCAGCATTCTGTGCATTCAACATTTCCTGTATCTTTTGCCTCTTACGCCGTTGCATATCCCTTAACCGCGCCTTTTCACGCTTGGAGATCTCATTAGCTGCAGCATCTTCCTAAAGGTAGCATAGCAAAACAAACTTAAAACAACTACAGTAAAGCTCTTAATACATTAAATCAGTCAAGTAGTCATCATTTTGGCATCACAGATACTACATACTGAATAATTCACACTAATGGGCTATATAAATTAGTGCTTTATCAGGGAAGTGAGCTTTTATTTCAGTGGCCAAATGATCTTCCCGTTTCCTTTATGCCATCAGAAATCCACTTGAAATATTAAGTCTAAACTAGAAACCCTACAATGACCGCTAATTAGGTGAAAGCCGCGCCTTAATTAGTAGGAGCTTCTAATTGGAACAGAAAAATCATATTCCTTTCTGCCATTTCAACACCTCCTGGAACTTCACTTATCCACTCATTAGCACATTGTTACTGGGCACCAACTCATAATAATCAACAGCTCTATTATTCACATTCCTTTCTACTATTTTGAAAATTCACCTAAAAATGCCACTCTAAACTAAAACACTAGGATAACAACTCACTAACACGTCAGTATCCAGCATTTATGCAGCAAAATTTATTGACGAGTGTAACTATGACAAACACATAGCTGTTGCCAGCTGTAGAGTGGTGCAGAGTTAGTTAGAAAGTTGCTGATGTGGCAAGGTTGTTAGAGGTAGTTAGCAGATATTTTCCCATCTTAGTTGTAGTCTATTAGTGGAAGCTTCTAGATAGTTTGTATTAGTATATAATGGACTTATGCTTCACAATGTACACAATTGATTAAATATACAATTCCTTTCAGTTTCTCTTCCACAAACACACTAATTTCTCTCTTCCAGTTCATACAGTTCAATTGGTTTCTGTATCTTAGCCAACAACTTAACATGGTACCAGAGAAACGCGTTAATTTTGGGAGTTTCTCTCTTTGATTGCACAATTTTTCTGGTACTTTTGTTGCAAATTTGAAGGAGAACAATGGCGCCGAAGATCTACAATATTCATCCTCGGTATTTGACAACTTCTGATGTACCTGGAGCTGTGCAGATTGGTATCCAGCTCACAGGAATGGAAAATTATTCCTTATGGAGTCGCGCAATGTGATTGAACCTCTTGACAAAGAACAAATTGGGGTTTATTGATGGGTGGGGTTTATTGATGGGAGCATTAGACAAGATGATTTTACAAATGACTTAGAGAAATTACAGTGGATCGATGTAATGCAATGGTCCTCTCATGGTTAATCATCAATGTAAGCAAAGATCTAGTTAATGGAATTCTGTTTCTATCAAATGCAGCTTTGGTATGGAAGGATCTAAAGGAACGATTTAATAAGGTGGATATGTCACGAATTTTTCACCTTCATAAGGCCTTCGTTACGCATGTTCAAGATGTGTCCCCTATTTCTGTGTATTACTCCTCGAAATTGAAGGACCTTTGGGATGATTATGATTCTATTGTACCACCTATTGGCTATGATTGCGAAAAATCAAAAGAATATGATGACAGTATCAGTAGACAACGATTGTTGCAATTTCTCATGGGATTGAATGACAATTACGAGCAAGCACGAAGTCAAATTCTCATGATGAATCCGTCCCCCACTGTGAACCAATGCTACGCACTAATTATTCAAGATGAAAGGCAACGAGAACTGAGTGGAGGCTATGTCATGGATGAGATGAACGACCCTACTACTCTACTTGCTAACAGACTAGTGGTAGTGGTTTTAGGCCCCAAGGATTTAGAGGTCAAAGACCT
>NC_061111.1:186493969-186556878 GCF_002878395.1 Capsicum annuum
TATCACTGTGAAATGAGAGGTCACGGTAGAGGAAATTGTAACAAATTGAAATATTGTACACATTGTCACATGCAAGGTCACACAGGGGATTTGCTACCAGTTGGTAGGATACCCTGCAAACTACAAAGGAAAGAAAAAGGTCAATGTTGTTATAACACCTTCTCCTGCTCCACATATGTAGTACTCTAGCCCCTTGGTTATGAGTAATGATGGACATCCTGGATCTAGCAATCCTATACAGTTCACAGGTAATGAAAATGAGTCGTACGTTCCTTTTGTGCAACATGCAGGCAATGGGAATGGTTACTATCAAGGAAACACTAGTGGAATGTAGTATACTATTGGAAGTGGTGCAGTACCACAATTTGTTCCTCAATACAACCAAATTCATCACATGGTGAACAAGCCGGTCACAACTAAATCAAGTGTCAATGTAGCAGGTATTTTTGTTGGCACTTCTTGTTATCATGATATGCAAAATGATATAGGATGGATAGTAGATAGTGGTGCTACAAATCATATGGTTCCTCAACATCACTCCTTACATCATGGTTTGACAGTCACTAAACTAGAAAAAGTTCAACTTCCCACTAGGGATTCAACTATCATCACACAAACATAAACAGGAAGATCACATTTGCCAGGAGGTGATGTAATTAAAATGTGTTGTGTGTGCCAAAATTTAAATTCAATCTACTCTCAGTTTCGAAACTGACTAAGGAATTACATTGTGGTGTCATTTTCTTTCATGATTTTGTCATTCTTCAAAATCTCTTCATTGGGAAAGTGAAGGAGATTGGTAAGGAAATAGGAGGTTTATATGTTTTGAATTCAAGACGAGTTGAAGCATAAGCAACAACAGTCACTTGTAGCAGTAGCAACTAGCGAAGATGCAGATATGTGGAGATATATGGCATAAGAGATTGGGCCACATACCTATGGGTGTACTTAGAAGAATGGCTTTGTTCAAAAATAAAACTTCTTTTACTTTACCTAATTGTAGTGTATGTCCTTTGGCAAGACAAGTTAGGCTACCATTTTCTCATAGCTACACAAGAAGTTCTAGATGCTTTGATTTGATACATTTAGATATATGGGTACCATACAAGACTGCTACACATGATAAAATGAAATTCTTTCTTACAATGGTTGATGATCATTCTAGATGGACTTGGATATTTTTGATGCATCTAAAGTCTAATGTTTCCACTATCTTGAAGCATTTCATTGTGATGGTTAATACGCAATTTGATCAAAAAATTAAGGCCTTTGGGTCTAATAATGGTGATGAGTTTTTTAATTCACAATGTTATGAGTTGTTTAAAAATAATGGGATAATCCACCAAAGTTCTTGTCCACATACACCTCAGCAGAATAGTGTAAAGGAGAGAAGACATAGGCACATTCTAGAAACAGCTAGAGCAATAAGGTTTCAACATCACCTCCCAATCAAATTTGGGAATAAAGTTTCAAGGTCACCTCCCAATCAAATTTTAGGGTGAATGCATTCTTGGTGTTGTTCATATTATCAACAGAATCCCTTCAACGGTTCTGCACAACAAGTCACCTTTTGAGTTGATATTTGGGAAAACACCTGATTTATCCTACATAAGAGTGATTGGATGTTTATGTCATGCTACAAATTTGATCAAGACAGATAAATTTGGACCAAGGGCTACAAGGTCAATTCTGTTGGGATATGGTGAAACACATAAGGGCTATAAGCTTTGTGACCTTAAACATCACATTTGTTTCATTAGCAAAGATGTGGTGTTCGATAAAGCAGTGTTAGTGTTCCCTTTCCAGACATGCTCAAATATGGAGAATATTGATCCTTTATGGAAGGCAACTCAAGTCTTGGATACATCCACATTATACTCTACCACACTTCCAATCTATGATGAAAATGCAAAAAGACTTTCCATCTTCAACAACACCAGATGAGTCCATTCCTATAGTGCAAAATCATTCACTCTCTTCTAATCAGGAGATGTATACTACTCCTGTAGCAGATACATACAGGTCACCATGTCTAGTTGAGACAAAAAGGTTTAATAGGAATAGTAAACCACCCATTTGGCAAAAGGATTTCATTACAGACACCCAGAGAAAGTCTCATCAGTGTTTGTATTCAATCACTGATCATATTGACTACAAAAATCTATCACATCCATATCAATGTTATATTGCAAATATATCACTGGATACTGAACCACAATCATATCAGCAAGCTATTACTGATGACAGGTGGATCCAAGCTATGAAAGAAGAAATTTAGGCGCTTGAAGAGAATAAAACATGGGAGATTACAATATTGCCACCTGGAAAAAAAACGATTAGTTGTAAATAGGTTTACAAAATCAAATACAAGGTTAATGGAGAAGAGAGGTTTAAGGCAAGGTTGGTTACCAAAGGGTTACAATCAAAAAGAGGGATTGGACTATCAAGAAACTCTCCCCTGTTGTTAAGATGGTCACGGTTAGGAGTGTCTAGGCTATGGACGCATCTATGAGATGGCATATTCAGCAGATGGATGTTTACAACGCCTTTTTACAGGGTGATTTAGTTGAAGAAGTTTATATGACACTTCCACAAGGATTTTAGTATGACAAAGCAGGTGACAGTAAAGTATGCAGACTTGTCAAATCTTTGTCTGGGCTTAAGCAAACCTCAAGGCAATGAAATGTGAAACTCATTAATGCACTTGTTGCAACAGAGTTCAAACAAGCCACCTGGATTATTCATTACTGACAAAGAAAAATGCAGATGGCATTGTAGTTATACCAATTTATGTGGATGATCTATTAATAACTGGAAGTAGCAAAGATTTGTCTGGGCTTAAGCAAACCTCAAGGCAATGAAATGTGAAACTCATTAATGCACTTGTTGCAACAGAGTTCAAACAAGCCACCTGGATTATTCATTACTGACAAAGAAAAATGCAGATGGCATTGTAGTTATACCAATTTATGTGGATGATCTATTAATAACTGGAAGTAGCAAGGCACTTATTGAAGGTGCTAAACAAGTCCTTAAAGATAATTTCAAGATTAAGGACCTTGGCGACTTGAGGTATTTTTTGGGCATTGAATTTGCCAGCAGGTATATCAAAAGAAATATGCTTTGTAGTTTATTTCTGACTTGGGGTTAGGAGGTTGCAAACCAGCAAATACTCCAATTGAAATGAACCTAAAGTTCATGAATTTGATACTCACACTAGAAATAATTCTTCTGATTTGTTACTGAATCCTAGTGAATATCAAAGTCTAGTTAGTAGACTGTTATACCTTATTATAACTAGACCTGACATTTCTTTTGTTGTACAACATTTAAGCAAGCTCATGCATGTCCCAAAGACTTCTCATATAAACACAGTTATGAGGGTGGTAAGGTATGTGAAGCAAGCACCAAGGCTTAGTATTTGTACGAGTGCTTAGATGAATGGCAAGCTTCAGGCTTATTGTAATGCAGACTGGGGTTCATATATTAACACCAAAGGGTACATTACTGGTTATATGATTAAGTTTGGAAGTTCCTTGATTTCTTGGAAATCAAAGAAACAACCTACTATATCTAGGAGTTCAGCAAAGGTTGAGTACTGGACTCCACTATTGCAGAAATTGTTTGGATCACTGGTTTATTCAAAGAACTAGACATGTCATTGGTTCTACATGTTCCTTTGTTTTCCGATAGTAAAGCAACTATACAGATTGCTTCCAACCTTGTGTTTCATGAACGGACCAAGCATATAGATATTGATTGCCATTTTATTAGAGAGAAGGTTCATGGGCTTGTTTCTATTCAACATCTATCTACCAAAGTACAGCCTGCAGACCTGCTTACAAAGGGTCTTGGTTGTGCAACATTCTTATCTTCTTTCCAAGCTAGGTTTGGAGAATATCTTCACACCACCTAGCTTAGAGGGTGTATAGACAAGTGTAACTATGACAAACACATAGCTGTTAGTTGATGGGATGCCAGTTGTAGAGTGAATGGTGCAGAGTTAGTTAGAAAGCTGCTGATGTGGCAAGGTTGTTAGAGGTAGTTAGCAGATATTTTCCCATCTTAGTTGTAGTCTATTAGTGGAAGCTCCTAGATAGTTTGTATTAATATATAATGGACTTATGCTTCATAATGTACACAATTGATTCACTATACAATTCCTTTTAGTTTCTGTTCCGCAAACACACTAATTTCTCTCTTCCAGTTCATATGGTTCTGTTGGTTTCTCTATCTTAGCCAGCAATTTAACAAAATTACCAAACAGAATAACGATTCTAATACAAACTCAGATCTACCAAGTTGCAGTTAAAAGAAAAAAGAAAATTCGTCAGGACAAAACAGATCCTCCAATGAACACACCTCGTTATCGTCGTCATCGTCACCGTCTACTCTGTCAGCAGCAGCTTCGTCGTCGTCTTCGGAGTCATCGGCGGACCTAGCGACGGCTTCAAGCTCCTCCTCGTCTTCCTCATCGTTGACTTGATTGTTGACTTGCTCCTCCTCGGAAGCCTCTGATAGTGGCTCCGACGACGAGGATTTCGCTCTCGTGTTTCTCGCCATAGCTCTCTGATGCAAAAGACGTAAGTATGAGGGTTTCGCTTGCGAAGAGGGGAAGTAGACCGACGGGAGTAGTAGTAGTAGAACATGAACCGACTCGAAAACGGTCTAGTACATTTGGGTATTTATGGCGAACCCGTTTAGACCAGCAAAATTGGGAACCTTTCATTTGGGTGAAGTGTTTCTTCCCGCCACTTATTGGTGAAAAAAATGTGATTTCCCGCCTTTGGACTGAGGTCCGGTATTTGTTTGGGCTGTCTCCTGATTTGGGTTGATGAGGTCCGATAATTGTTTGGGCTGTCTCCTGATTTGGGTTGATGACAAACTCTCTTGGATCAATCTTGTGCTCAAGCCCCAGTTGGTTACTTACCCTTTCATTAAAGGAAAATTAACTAAATAAATTTATTAGATTATTTATTATGTTATGAAATATAAAATAAATACAACAATAATAGAGAGAGAAGAGGGAGATATTATTATTTCTCTCGAGAGGTTTTGGGGGTGAATTACAATTCAGGAAAATCCTTTATTTATAGGGAAAAATTAACTTTGGGGTTTTAAACTTTTCCATAAATAGATATTCATTATATATGTTAAAGTAGACATTCACTATATATAGTAATAAATTTATAATACTCCCCCTTGAATGTCTAATTGATAGATAATGCGTCTCGTTAAAACCATACTAGAAAAAAACTCAGTCGAAAAAAAAATGTAGTGAAGGAAAAAGAGTACACATCTCTAACAATACGCATATAGGCTAACTCATTAAAAACCTTACATGAAAAACCCAGTGGGACAAAACCTTGTAAGAAAAAAAGAGTACAACGCGTATTAACTCCCTTAATGAAAACATTCTTGAACATTTGCATCCCGATCTTATGCATCGTCTTCTTAGAAGTTGCAGTTGGAGGAAACTTGGTGAATAAATCAGCTACATTGTCGCTTGAACGAATCTGTTGCATATTAATATCATCATTCTTTTGGAGATCATGTGTATAGAAAAGCTTTGACGAAATATGTTTCATTCTATCTCCTTTTATGAATCCTCCATTAAGTTGTGTTATGCATGTTGCATTATCCTTATAAAAAAAACATGGGTACTTTGTCACATTTCAATTTACATTTTTCGCGAATGAGATGTATCGTTGACCTCAACCACACACACTAGTGGTTTGCTTCATGAATAGCTATTATCTCAGCATGGTTCAATAAAGTGACTAGATAGACTGTTTTGTATATCTCTAAGATATGACAGTACCCCACATATGAATACATAACTTATTTGAGACCGGGCTTTATACGGGTCAAATAAGCACCCAACATCAAAATAACCACCAAGTTTGGGACTACAATTTTTTGAAAAAAATAAGCTGATATATTTGATCTCATTCTGATGTCTCCTAGTAGGAGCATAACTAAACCTTGCCAACAAATTGATCGAAAGGTTATATCGAGCCTTGTAGTATTTGCAAGATACATGAGTGCACCAATCGCACTAAGATATGGTACTTCATAACTAATCAAAATTGGTATATTTCTCATTTCAGCAAATAATCTATTGCTTTTGAAAACTCTCTAAGAGTTTCAATAATTTTCAAGCTATAAGTTTACACAATATAAGGATTATAAATAAGTTTCCTAGAAACTTTTTTATGCTTCAAACATTTTGAATCCTTAAATAAGTTTTCATATTTTGTCAAGTGACAATATTCAGTATTTCATGTGTGACATCTTCAAGTGTTTGTACTACAAATCAAATAAGTTTTATGCTTACTAAGATGCATCCTTTCACGCCACTTGAGAAATATTTCTACGTCAGCATGCTTAAATAAACATAGAATTCAGTTCCTCGTAATCTTTCACAATATTGTGCCAATATTGTATCAATGATATTGTTAATGATATATCATTTTGTATTGGTTCACAATGTGGCATAACATTTTGAGATCCCATCACTTCATTTTTTTCAGGTACCTGAACCTCTCATGAGGTTTCATAAAGTGTCATGTCGTAGGCTCTTCAAGAGCCATTACCTTCTTATTATGATCATTTGCTCCTTATCCTTTTCAAAGATTATTTCATTTGAAATCGATTGTTCTATCACGTTTCATGCATGTATAGACTTTATCCTTTATGGACACAAAATTAGGAGCACTTACGGCTTAAACATGAGATGCTTTCAGCATTTGACTTGAATTATTTTTTGAATGAAGATCTGATGATAATGTTTAACATATTTTATAGCTGCTTATAATCTCTCCCTTATGTTAGAAAAACTAACATACATCCTCCATCTTCTTTGAGGAATTCATCTTTATGCATTATGATATATTTATTTATCAAATACCATACATCAAAACTACTAAATGGAATAATTGATTCCCGACCTTGAACCAATTGGGAGGGAAGTATTAATCATAATTTCTGGTCTAATGCAAATAAGTGTTATTGTATGCAATATATCATACTTCAGACCAACACATGTGGCTTTGTTCTCATAAAGAATGATTCAACTATTTATCGAAGGCATCTAACACCAACTTAATTGGCATTATCAAGATTAATTGCCTTGATTACTGTAAAACCCTGTAAAATACTTAAGCTTAACTCATTCCTTTAAGCTTGTTAAGAGGGTCACAGATATAGAAAATTCTAGCTAGGTGCCCAGACTTAGCTTAATTTTGGCCTTCAAAAGTTGGGAAATTCATTTCACCACCTTAACGTCCATTAATGGTGTATATTCTTGTTAATTCATGATTAGGAAGGTCAATAGATGTTCTCAGACAAGTTTCAAATTTTTCGAAACTCGTTTCAAGCAAGTTTGGAAGTCCAAAATAGTGGACCAATGCGATCTTGGCGCGCCGCATTGCCCATCACGTTGGTCACTAATTGTCCAAACTGCCAGAGCCAAAAAAACTGAGGCTCGACGCGTTTACGGCATGCCACGTCGGGTATAGCATCGAAACCCTCGACGCGTCGCGTTGCCCATAGTGTTGGTGCCCAGTTATTTAGTCATTAAATGTTTGTATTTTTAAGGGCAAAGGGGTAATTCTCCCACCCCTATATAAGTCAAAAACACGGGATTAAGCCCCATTTACACCAAAATATATCCACTTCCCTCACGATCCTCTCAAGAATACATTAGGATTTTCAATTGGGGATCCAAGTCCAAGCAAATTTCTCTGTGAATCATCAAGAATCTTCCATCTAAGGTATGCATAGTGTTCATTCATGGACTCTTTTCGTCCATGAAGCCCAAGAATCAAGTTTTAGATTACAAATTGTGATATTCATTTTATGAACTGAATTATGTTCATGTGTTGTTATTGTATGAATTCCAAGATGAAACCTTTATTATGTCTTTATGAAATTACGCTAATATATGGACTAAAATCATGAAATTAGGTGGAATTGCGAAGTAAGGTCATATTAAATTTATGCTCATGCCTAAGCCTTAAATCATGCAATCTAAGTGTTTGATAAAATGCCTAGGAGAATAGAAATTATGCTTGATAGTTAAATTGTGACCCAAGTTATGAATGTACGTGTTCCCCTATGTTTGAAATGATTTCCATGAGCATTATTGTGTAATACAATTGCGCGATGATATAATTATGATATTATAATGATGAAGTTAAGACATGATCATGTGCATTCTAATCTATATACAAGATTATGATAACCATGTGCTTCATGAAATATCCCCTACTGACTTAGTATGAATTGTTGATGTTGGCCATGTATTCAAGAAAGTCATGCTTTATCAGTTTCCTTCTATCGATTCCTGGGGGTAGTTGTACCCAAAAAATATAATTGTGTACCTAGAGCCAGTGTCATGTTTCATGATATCCTTTGTCAAGCCATGATCTAAGAACTCAGTCAGTCATGTGACTCAGGAAATCTCAGTAAATTCAAAAATCTCAGTACTATTTTATCAATTAACGAAACTCTATAAAATTAGTATAGTCCAATTCAGTTAATTATGTTCAGTGTCTATTTATATGGGAGTAGAAATTAGCACCGAATGAATCCAAGGATGGGAACTCACCTGTTATATGAGGGCGTGATTCTTAGAAGCAATCCTTGTGTTCCTGAACTATGTAGCTAGGGTAGGTTGAGACATCATAGCCTGTTATATGAGGGTAGATGAGGTGGCTTAACCTGTTATATGAGGGTTCCTACTGTTCTCACTAGAGTTACCTGTTATATGAGGGTTTCTCATAGATTGTCCTTACTAGTGGCACGGTATTGATACCCCTTTAATTGAGGTTATAGACTGGACCCCAACTCAGCTATATTGCGATTATTTGGGGCATGTCAGTTAGATAACTACTTCCCATAGTTTTAGTTACACAATCAGGACTGTCAGATACAGTCATACAGTTTCAGTAAAAGAACTCAGATGGTTCTTCAGAATTCAGAAATGTCAGATACAGTTAACTCAGAACAGTACAGAACTCAGCTAGTTCCATAAAAAACTAGACTGTCTGATAAAGTCACTCAGTAGCAGTTATTTCAGTTATATAGCTATCAGTATCTCATGTTATCAGCACTCAGGTTCAGTAATCATGTCGTCATCTTAGTTATAGTTATTACGTATTCATGCATGCATTCTTACATTCATGTTATCCAGCCAGTTAGTATAGCTCATGCATGTGAACCCTTTGCATTTAGCCTACCTCACATGCATACCAGTACATTCAATCGTACTGACGCATTTGCGCTTTAGTGTTTTTGTACCATAGGTTCAGAAGCACGAGTTCCAGAGCATTAGTAGTAGCCAGGTTTAGCAGTGAGTTCTCATCATTCGAGGATAATATTATGAGTCATTTCATTAATTTAGTTTTATCTTTCAGTAGATGGAGTTAGTTGGGGACATGTCCCATCAACTCCTTATTCAGAAAGTTAGAGGCTTTTTAGACTATCATGTTCAGATAGTTATTTCAGTTGTTTTAGGTATTTCATACCCCATCTAGATGTTATGTTTTTATCAGTTATGCTCAGCATTGAACCTTACGGCCTATCAACCTTTATTTCCATATTTTTATACATATATTATGCAGTGTACAGGTAAAAATATCAGTCATGGGTTAGCTTGTGGTCCTTCGGGGCCATGGGCACCGTATAGCATTTCGGGTATCAGATTTGGGGCGTTACAAATTTGTTATCAGAGCCTAAGGTTTAATAGTGTCCTAGGAAGTCTGAAAGCCTTGTTTAGTAGAGTCTTGTACATGGGTGTGTTGCATGCCACATTTATGTATAGGAGGCTATGAGATGTTTTAGGAATAGTTTCCCTTCTTTCAGTATTCATGTCGTGCCAGTGAGCATAATCTCAAGTTAATCTCTTGGTCTGATCTATTTTTCTTTTTCTTCTATAGAACATGTCTCCCAAAAAGAAGAAACAGAAATTAGTCAGCCCCTCAGCCCGAAGATCCTTTGGGCGAACATGTTTCTCATACAGAGTTCAGAGTTTCATTCACTACTCTTGATCGGTCAGTTATTACTCAGAATAAATGACCAGCTGTCGTTACAGCCAACCCAGTGTCCAGTTCAGCTGCAGCCAGGATTTGAGACTTCACCCGAATGAATCCTCCATCCTTTCTCGGGTCTAAGTTAGATGAGGACCCTCAGGAATTCATCGATCAAGTTTAGAAGATTACAGACATCATGAGGGTTACTTTCAGTAAGACGTTGAGCTAGCTGCATATCAGGACGTTGCTCACACTTAGTTTAAATAGTAGAAGTCAGAAAAGCCACATGATACAGGGCCTATTGAGTTAGAGGAGTTTGTCACTGCATTCTTAGATTGATATTTTCCCCAAAAGCTGAAACAGGATAAGGTGTTAGATTTTATCAACCTCAAGCAGGGTAACATGATGGTGAAGGAGTATTCTTTTAAGTTTACTCAATTAGTCAGATATGCCTCTCATATGGTTGTAGACAACAGGGCCAAGATGAGTAAGTTTGTATCGGGGGTGAATGTAGTGTGGTCAATGAGTATAGGTCTGCAATGTTGAATAGTGACATAACTTTAGCCAATCTTAATAATCATGCCCAACAGATAAAAGAGCAAAATATTAAGATGAGGGAGAAACAGAATAAGAGAGCAAAGACAGGTAGTTTTAACTTTGCTCAGCCCATTTACGCATTGCTAGATCCAGGTATTTCCTAGTCTTTTGTTACTCCCTATATAGCAGTTTATTTTGGAATCAGTCCCGAAATTTTAGTAGAACCCTTTTCAATCTCTACCCTAGTGGGTAAAACCATCATAGCCCGACAGGTATACAAGAATTGCCCGGTTATGATATTTCAGAAAGTCACTTCAGCAAACTTAGTCAAATTAGAGATGACTAATTTTAATGTCATTCTCGGCATGGATTGGCTTTATTCCTGCTATGCCACAGTCGACTATAGAAACAGAATAGTCCAGTTCCAATTTTCGAATGAACCTGTCCTAGAATGGAGGGGTAGTACTTCAGCTTTCAGAGGCCAGTTTATTTCCTACCTTCGGGCAAGGAAAATGATATCTAGAGGATATGTCTATTATCTTGTTCATGTTAAGGACTCTAGCTCTGAAACTCCCAGTCTTGGATCAGTCACAGTCATGAATAAATATTCAGATGTCTTTCCCGAAGATCTTCTAGAAATTCTTCTCAAAAGGGGAATAAACTTTGGTATTGATCTTCTTTCAGATACTCAACCTATATCTATTCCGCCATACAGAATGTCACCAGCTGAACTCAAGGA
The DNA here is from genome assembly GCF_002878395.1 of Capsicum annuum. Lineage (NCBI taxonomy): Eukaryota > Viridiplantae > Streptophyta > Magnoliopsida > Solanales > Solanaceae > Capsicum > Capsicum annuum. The sequence continues at coordinate 186,505,280 of NC_061111.1, forward strand.
ATTGAAAGAGCAGTTGAAAGATCTCTTGGATAAGGGATTCATCAGACCTAGCGTATCCCCATGGGGTACACTAGTCTTATTCGTGCACAAGAAAGACGGTTCTCTTAGAATATGCATTGATTATCGTCTACTCAATAAAGTCATGATCAAGAACAAGTATCCTCTTCCCAGAATTGATGATTTATTTGATCAACTTCAGGGTGCTAGTTATTTCTCTAAAATAGACCTCAGATCCGGCTATCATCAACTTAGAGTTAGATAATATGACATTCCAAAGACAACCTTTCGTACTCGGTATGGTCACTTTGAATTTTTAGTCATGTCCTTAGTCTTATTAATGCCCTAGCTTCTTTCATAGACTTGATGAGCCGGGTGTTTAAATAGTACTTGGACCTGTTCGTCATAGTCTTTATAGACCATATTCTGGTCTATTCCCGCAGTGAGCATGATTATGCAGACTACCTCAGCGTTGTACTTCAGACTTTCTGAGATCATTAACTATTCGCCAAATTCAGTAAGTGTAAGTTTTTGCTAAGGACAGTAGCATTCCTTGGTCATATCATTTTCGGTGATGGCATTAGGGTAGATCTTCAAAAGACCGAAGCGGTAAGAAACTGGCCCAGACCTTTCTCTCCATCAGACATCAGGAGTTTTTTGGATTTGGCTGGATATTACAGAAGGTTTGTTGAGGGATTTTCTTTTATTGCGTCCCCTATGTCTAGACTGACTTAGAAGAAAGTCAAGTTTCAGTGGTCAGATCTTTGCGAGAAGAGTTTTCAAGAGTTGAAGACTCGACTCACCTCAGCTCCAATCTTAGCTCTTCCAGATAGTTCAGATGGGTTTGTAGTGTATTGTGATGTGTCCAGAGTAGGTTTGGGGGATGTCCTCATACAGCATGGTAAGGTCATAGCCTACGCCTCCAGCTTAAACCCTATGAAAAGAATTATCCTACTCATGATCTTGAGTTAGCAGCCGTAGTGTTTACCTTAAAGATTTGGACGCATTATCTATACAGAGTTCATGTAGATGTATTCACAGATATAAGAGCCTTCAGCATGTCTTTTCTCAGAAAAATCTCAATCTTCGTCAGAGAAGGTAGTTAGAGCTCTTTAAAGATTATAACATGAGCGTCCTTTATCATCTGGGCAAGGCTAACGTAGTGGCCGATGCTCTCAATAGGCTGTCTATGGGTAGTGTTGCTCATGTTGAGAACAGTAGGAAGAAGTTAGCTCAGGAGGTTCACTAGCTTGCTAGACTAGGCGTTCTCTTAGTCCATACAGAGAAGTGTGACATATGGGTTCAGAGTAGTTTAGAATCATCTCTAGTTTCCGAGGTGAAAGAAAAACAAGATAGAGATCCCAGTCTAGTAAAGTTGAAAGAATCAGTCAAGGATTAGAAGGTAGAGGTGTTCTCCCAAGGGGGAGATAATGTTCTGCGTTATCAGGGTCGTCTGTGTGTTCCAGGTGTAGATGACTTAAGGCAGCGAATTCAATCAGAAGCGCATGGTGCGTGCTAATCTATTCATCCAGGGGCCACAAAGATGTACCATGACTTGTGGGAAATCTATTGGTGGAGTAGGATGAAGAGAGATGTTGTAGAGTTTGTGGCTAAGTACTCTACATGTCAGCAGGTAAAGATAGAGTATCAGAAGCCTAGTGGGTCCATGCAGAAGTTCATTATTCCTACTTAGAAGTGGGAAGAAGTGAACATGGACTTCGTGATGGGTTTGCCTCGTACTCGTTATCAGCATGATTCAGTTTGGGTCATTGTAGATAGAATGACCAAGTCGGCTCATTTTTTCCATTCTATACCTCTTATTTAGCCGAGGATTACGCCAAACTCTATATCAGAGAATTGGTCAGATTACACGGTGTTCCATTATCCATTATCTAAGACATAGGTACCCAGTTTACCTCTTATTTCTGGAAAGCATTCTAAAAGGGTCTTGGTACCCATGTTCATCTCAGTACAACCTTTCATCCTCAGACAGATGGTCAAGCAGAAAGGACCATTCAGACTCTAAAAGATATCCTAAGGGCGTGTACAATTAATTTCAAGGGTAGTTGGGATGACCATTGGCCTTTGATTGAGTTTGCATACAACAATAACTATCAATCCAATACTAAGATGGCTCCGTTCAAAGCTCTCTATGGTAGAAGATGCAGATCTCCAGTTGGTTGGTTCGAAGTTAGTGAGGCTTCAGTTATAGGGCCTGACTTAGTATTCGATGCCTTAGAGAAAGTCTAGTTGGTCAGAGAAAGACTCCAAGCTGCTCAGAGCTGATAGAAGTCTTATGCAGATGTACGAAGAAAGGATATTGAGTTTGTGATTGGTGATTATGTCTATCTAAAGATCTCTCCCATGTAGGGAGTGAAGAGATTCGACAAGAAGAGAAAGCTCAATCCCTGATATGTCGGTCCTTTTAAGATACTCAGTCGTTTCGGCAAGGTAGCTTATGAGCTCGAGTTACCTTCAGATCTAGCCTCAGTTCATCTAGTTTTCCATGTCTCTTTTCTCAAGAAGTGTATAGGTGACCGGCAGTTGTAGTCCCTATTCAGAACGTAGACGTTCAGAACAACCTCTCTTATGAAGAGATTCCAGTTGAAATCCTAGACTATCAGACTCGTAGACTGAGGAACAAAGAAGTTCCTCTAGTCATAGTTCTTTGGCGAAATCAGTCCGTTGAGGGAGCTACTTGGGAAGTAGAAGCAGATATGCGAGCCAAGTATCCTCACCTCTTCCCCACCAACTCAGGTCTAGATCAAGGTAATAGTTCTCCTTAAGCTTTTCAGTTTCATGTTCAGACTTCAGTTACAATCTTGGTACTCAGTTCATGCTCAGAATTCTATTATAAACTCGGTATTAAATACCACTGCATATTCAATTATGCATTCATGTATCAGTTCAGTTATATAGTCATGCATCTGACAGGCATTCTCATTGTGAGAAACCCAGTTCAACAGAACACTTAGTAATGCATTCATGAATTAGGTACACATGCATCAAATATGCATGCTCAGTATGATATATTCAGTTATTAGTCATGTCAGTCATGAAATCATGTTCCAGTCGTTCATGCTCAGTATGTGTTTCAGTCTATCATTTCTTCACTCTTAGTCGATCTCATTCGAGGACAAATATTCTCAAGGGGGAGATATTGTAAGACCCCTTAAAATACTTAAGCTTAACTCAGTCCTTTAAGCTTATCAAGGGGGTCACAAACTTAGAAAATTCTAGCTAGGTGCCCAGACTTAGCTTAATTTTGGCCTTCAAAAGTTGAAAAATTTATTTCGCCACCTTAACGTCCATTAATGGTCTATATTCTTGTTAATTCATGATCAGGAAGGTTAATAGATGTTTTGGAACAAGTTTTAGATTTTTTGAAACTCATTTCAAGCAAGTTTAGAAGTCCAAAATAGTGGACCAACACGATTTTGGCGCATCGTGTCGCCAATCACGTTGGTCACCAATTGTCCAGACTGCCAGAGCCAAAAAACTGAGGCTCGATGCGTTTATGGTGCATTGCGTTGAGTATAGCATTAAAACCCTCGACGCGCCGCGTCGCCCATAGCGTCGGTGCCCAGTTATTTAGTCATTAAATGTCTGCATTTTTAAGGGCAAAGGGGTAATTCTCCTACCCTTATATAAGTCAAAAACAAGGGATTAAGCCCCATTTACACCAAAATATATCCTCTTCCCTCATGATCCTCTCAAAAACACATTAAGGTTTTCGATTGGGGATCCAAGTCCAAGCAAATTTCTCCGTGAATCATCAAGAATCTTCCATCTAAGGTATGCATAGTGTTCATTCATGGACTCCTTTCATCCATGAAGCCCAAGAATCAAGTTTTAAATTATGAATTGTGATATTCATTCTATGAACTAAATTATGTTTATGTGTTGTTGTTGTATGAATTCTAAGATGGAACCTTTATTATGTCTTTATGAAATTACGCTAATATGTGGACTGAAATCATGAAATTGGGTGGAATTGTGAAGTAAGGCCGTATTAAATTCATGCTCATGCCTAAGCCTTAAATCATGCAATCTAAGTGTTTGATAAAATGCCTAGGAGAATAGAAATTATGATTGATAGTTAAACTGTGACCCAAGTTATGAAAGTACATGTTCCCCTATGTTTAAAATGATTTCCAAAAGGATTGTTGTGTAATACAATTGCGCGATGATATAATTATGATATTAAAATGATGAAGTTAAGGCATGATCATGTGCATTCTAATCTATATACAAGATTATGATAACCATGTGCTTTATGAAATATCCCCTACTGACTTAGTATGAATTATTGATGTTGGCCATGTATTTAAGAAAGTCATGCTTTGTTAGTTTCCTTCTATCGAAAATATAGTTGTGTACCTAGAGCCAGTGTCATGTTTCATGATATCCTTTGTCAAGCCATGATCTATAGAACTCAGTCAGTCATGTGACTCAAGAAATCTCAGTAAATTCAGAAATCTCTGTAGTATTCTGTCAGTCAACAAAACTCTATAAAATCAGTCTAGTCCAGTTCATTTGATTATGTTTAGTGTCTATTTATATGGGAGTAGAAATTAGCACCAAGCGAACCCAAGGATGGGAACTCACCTGTTATATGAGGGTGTGTTTCTTAGAAGCAATCCTTGTGTTCCTGAACTAAGTAGCCAGCATAGGTTGAGACATCATAGTTTGTTATATGAGGGTAGATGAGGTGGCTTAACCTGTTATATGAGGGTTCCCACCGTTCTCACTAGACTTACCTGTTATATAAGGGTTACTCACAGATTGTCCTTACTAGTGCGCGGTATTGATACCCTTCTAATTGAGGTTACAGATTGGACCCCAACTCAACTATATTATGATTATTTGGGGCATGTCGGTTAGATAACTACTTCCCACAGTTTTAGTTACACGATAAGGACTGTCAGATACAGTCATATAGTTTCAGTAAAAGAATTCAGATAGTTCTTCAAAATTTAGGACTATCAGATACGGTCAACTCAAAACAGTACAGAACTCAGCTAGTTCCATCAGAAATTAGACTGTCAGATACAGTTGCTCAGTGTCAGTTATTTCAGTTATACAACTATCAGTATCTCATGTTATCAATAATCAGGCTTAGTAATCATGTCATCATGATTTTAGTTACAATTATTATGTATTCATGTATGCATTCTCACGTTCTTGTTATCTAGCCATTTAGTTTAGTTCATGCATGTGAACCCTTTTCATTTAGCCTACCTCACATACATACCTGTACATTCAATCGTACTGACGCATTTGCTCTATGGTGTTTTTATACCATAGGTTCAGAAGCACGAGCTCCAGAGCATCAGTAGCAGCCAGGTTTAGCAGTGAGTCCTCATCATTTGAGGATGTTATTATGAGTTATTTTATTGATTTAGTTTTAGCTTTAAGTAGATGGAGTTAGTTGGGGACATGTCCCATCAACTCCTTATTCAGAAAGTTAGAGGCTTTTAAGACTATCATGTTCAGATAGTTATTTCAGTTGTTTTGGGTATTTCATACCCCATCCAGATGTTATGTTTTCATCAGTTATGTTCAGCATTGAACCTTACGGCCTATCAGCCTTTATTTTTGCATTTTTATATGTATATTATGAAGTGTATAAATACATATATCAGTCATGGGTTACCTTGTGGTCCTTCGGGGTCACGGGCACCGTGTAGCGTTCCGGGTATCAGATTCGGGGCGATACAATTACACAATCTGAAAATTATGTTCTTAACCCAATTTTATTAAGCAAGTAGCTTTATGAATGTCAAATTGCAAGTTGACAATAAATGTACATGTGATCATCTTATTGATGCATCTTTTCAACATATTACATGATAGGTGAACGAGCCCATATTCCCCTTTTATAATTTTTAGATTTTAAGGGATTTAATCCTAATATTAGTTGGTCCAACCAACTTATCATGAGAACGAGCAATATTAAAAGTAATAAAGAATTTTCTAATTCTTCAATATATGTTAAATACTCAGCATGCACATCTTTGAGATGTCGCAATCGTTCATGTCAATTTGATGAACTTTTATTTAAGCAAACTCTAAGTTTACTATGACATGTACCTTTTACTTTAGTAAATTTCAGATTTACTATTACATGAATAGATTTCAGATTTGCTACTTTATAAGTTGATTTCAAAATAACTCTTCTCAGTTATTCTACCTATTTCGTAGGTGAGTTGTGATACCATCACAATCAAGTGCACATTTAAATTAAAATAATTGCATGTCTATGTAGTGTATTGATAATGTATAAATAGTTATGCAATATATCGATATTGTATAAAATAGTATATAATTATGTATGATAACTATGTATTAGAGAGAAAAGACAATCTGCCTTTAACTAAGGGTGGGCGTTATTTTCAAAACTCGGGTTTGGTAATTTGGTAACTGAAAGTAGATTAAAATACCATACTTTTAAATTTTGATTTGGTACTTTGATAATCAACAAATTTAATTATGATTCAGTACGGTATTTGGTAATACCATATTCCTATTCGTCTAACTAAATTTTTGAAAATAAATCTACTTATTATGAAGGGCAGCTGCAAATGTATTCAAGTAAATATGAGTGGTCCGGTTGGAGTTTTTGGCTAATGTTATTGTAAAGTAGAAGTGAAGAACAGAGGGTGAACCTTTTGACCTTTGAGCTTTGGGGATGACAATGGGTCAATTATATATATATATATATAGAGAGAGAGAAAGATCTCTCTTTACATATATATATATATATATATATATATATATATATATATATATATGGGTGGATCCTTATTTAATGAATTGTTCAGTATTCGATAAATACCAAACGAATTTAATATATTGTACCAAACCTGAACTCAAATATTATAATTCTAAAATTTTATTCACAAATACTGAATTATCGAATATCAAATACCAATGTTTTTAGTTTAATTCGATTTGATTCGGTAATTTAATTCTTAGTATTTTATGCCTAGCCCCACTGTTAACACGAGGTTTTAGTTTTATAGCCCAAATCCTTTATTGTTTCCACTCCAACTGGAATTAAGAATACCTTCCTCATCTTGACTCTTGATGTCTTCATAAGTGAGTTAACCCTCATCATAGTTATCCATAGATAAATGAACATAACTACTGGGCCTAGTGAGAAAAACAAACCTAGTTAGTACACTAAGTCAAATCTAGTTCTTGCATGAAATATGGTAAGATAGGAACACTCCTCCTAATAAATGAAGAAAAAATAAAATTCTTTTCGTTAGACGACAGAATGCCTCGCTTGTCCTCTGCTACACAGCTCTTTCATTTGCCCTTGAATGTTTTGTCTATTCTAAGTCTTATTACAACATGATATATTGTTATTTGAAGACACTTTCAATACAAAAAGAGCTTCTTTTGATTGTACTTTAGTTGAACAATCTTAGTTCAGTTTGAGAAGTCAATGAGACATGAAAAGATAACAAAGAATCTTTCCATTTGACTATTCAAAATCAAGTGGGAGATTTCATTAAAACGGCTCGCCTAAGGTAACTCATTCAAAAAAAAGCTTTCCGCTTTGACTTTAATTAGCCAATCGAGTGTGGACTCAAAGTATCCACAACTATTGTCAAGCTTGGTCATACTAAAAAATGACCCAATTGAGACCATGACCACACCTTGATAAAACATTAATGATCTGATCAACCTTGGATACGTGTCTCTATTAATCACTAAATCCTTTATCTTGCTTGGTGAGAGAATTTTAGCATTATTTAATTGATGAATACAAGAACACCTAATTAAAACTCCGCGAGTGAACGCAAAGAAGTCCTTCAAGCATTTAAAAAGGAACAAAGACAAGGATTAAACCTATTAGAGAATTCTTACTAGTCTCATTAATTAATTAAAATTCAGCATATATATAGGAAAAGAAAGAGATTGATTCTCCTTTGCTTCCAGGATGAATCCGATCACCCATGTCGAAGATATCATGTAATAAGAAAAGGCATAATTTTTAGAGTGATTTTTCTCGATTTTGATACAAAAAGGCTTTTTTGAAGGCAAAAAGGCTTTTTTGAAGACAAAATTTGGTTCAAAGGCCCCTTTCCTTAAAGTTAAGTGGTTCTCTATTTCTAGAAAAATTGTGCCCAGGATCTTGTAATCTAAGCAAACGTTTGGCTATGATTTTTTTTGAAAAATACTTTATTTCTAAAAAAAAAAATTCATATAATGTAAACATAAAATATAATTTAAATACGATTATGTTATGAAGCTAAAATTTTAGGATTTCTTTTTAAAAAATAAATTAATGAAACTGCTTGTTTTTAAAATACAACTCTGTATTTAAAATTTTCATGGCCAAGCACTGTTTTTCAACCAAAGTGAAGTAATTTTTTGAAAAAAATGAATAGTAATGTAACGCCCTGAAATCTTGTCCCAGAGCGCCACATGGTGCCTAAGACTACAAGCAGCCCCAAGCTAACTCTATGAGCCTGCTACTTAGTATAAAGCTTACTTAGAGATAATGAGAGCAAAATAAGGGTCATGTCATATCATGTCATATTTAGTCGGCTCACAATGACTTCCATACACGTTGTAATGCCCTATAAGTACCCCTGGATATCACATGGTGCTCAAGACTACGAATAGTCCTAAGCTAACCCATGATATCTATTCATCTTACAACTTGCATGAACGGTGAACTATTATACGAATATGGATTGAAGATAAATAATTCCACAGCTTAATATAAATCTTTAACTTTGGAAACCTTAAGCAAACTCTTTGAACTTAAAACATACATAGTCCGACAAGCCTCTACTACTGACTAGAGAGCCACTAGGACAGACCCCAGCTGACCCAAACATAAATGAAAATTCAAAGATCTAAAAATACTTTCAATCTTAAACATGAGTCTGATAAACTGGGTCCCCGAAATATGAGGACTCACCAAAAGTCAGGATGTAGGAAGTGATGCCTGTAGTTAATTAGTCACGCTACTGGAAACGAGCCCTAAAACCTACATTATAAGACAATGTATCACATACACATATGTGTGGGTCAGCACTTCTGGAGTGTACTGAGTATGTGGGGGTGAATGCATAAATAAAATAAAAGCTTTATATATATGTAAACTTTCAAATAATGCATGCTAAGCGTAAGTGACTCACCTTGGACTTGAGTAAAAATTAAGATTGCGAGATCATAAAACATGGATGATGGAGCAAATGAATAAGCTTAGTGAGCCATAACACTTCGTTTCTAAAATCTTTACCTTTATTCTTTCTTATGGGAGATTATTCAAACCAAAATAAACTATGTGAGCTACCATGGAGTCCAATGTCTTACCTACGTTAGGGAGAGCTATTCTACCCTTGCCATCAGAATAGAACCTTAACTGAAGTGATCACTATACTTCATCTATATTGGGAAAACGTTTAACCTAAGGTGGCTCATAGTTTCGAGGAATTTAGGATACATTCATCTATATTTCCTTCTCAGTGCTAAATACTACTTCCAGAATACATATATGCTTATACTTAAGAAATTCACCTTAAAATAGCATAAGAGTTTAAAGACTGAAAACCAGTTATGCTTCTCTTTACTTTAAATCATAATCAAGGTGAACAATTTGTGGATTTCATGTTTTATCTTTAGATATAAAGGTCAAACTTTCTTGAATCATGCTATATTGCATATGAATGGAACTTCAAAAGGCTTAAACTTTCTTATAAACTTAATGCTTCTTCTTGAATCTTGAAACTCTTACTTTCTATAATAATACTTATGACAAAATATCAGGATCAATACCTATATAAATTTTTTTCATAAGAGTCCCAATTCAAAGTAATGAAACTCAAATCACAATATCAATCTTACAGTTCAAAACATGAATAGATGTAACCTTTATGCATATTTAGCCTTAAAATCATAAGATAATGGTATACTTCAATACATGAGAATTTAAGGGATGAACCCTAATATAAAATATGTAAATGTAATCTTAAAATCACACTTTTGGGGCGCGGGGATGGAAGATTAAGCTTGTTCAAAAACCCCACATACCTGGAATTGCTTGACTTGTGAAGAAGACTTGAACTTTGATACTTGAGAGATGACTTGGTAAGAAAACCCTAATCTTGTTGTTTTTGAAGATGGAAGGAGAAAAAATATTGTTAATTGACTGAAGGATACATGGAAATAATGCCTCTTTGGGGATATAAGTCATGGTTTAGGAGTTATAAGAGGAAAAAGCACCAAAAAATCCTTTAATTGAACTTTACAGAAATTGATCACCAGTCGTTACGAGTCAACTATATGACTCGTATGATGAGGGTACGAGTTGGACTAGTAACTCATAAGCTTGGCACTGGCAAAAATAGCACACATTGGTCAATATACGAGTGGTAACTTATGGCTCATTACTTATTTATACGACTTGAAACAATCACTTGTATCTTGGACAAAAACTTAGGGAATCTATATTGCTGAACTCACAACTTCACTTCATACGACTCGTACCATGCTTTGATGATTTCTTGGGTCAACTCGTATCTGCTACATACTTCAACTACTCCATACTGTTATAGGTATGACTAACTATATACGACTCGTATATAGTATATACTACTTGAGAAAATGAGTCGTACGTTGCACAGTGACTTTCAGAAATGGGGTATTACATGTATACACCTACTGATCTTCAATGCTCCCAAGATAAAAACCATGGGGGATAACAACTCATATATTTTTTATAATCTCAATCTCCTGTCTCAAATCAACCTTATCTGCACATTCCTTGGTATAATTATTTTACAAAATGTCTTATTTTCTTACAAAATCAGAATATCTCAGTGGTGCCAATAGATCATGAATATGCATGCGTGATATGAGGATGTAATGCTCACAACCAATCAGTATGAAGACAAAAATCTATTCTATGCATATATAAGTGAGTTCAGAATCAACTCAATGTATCAATAGTTTATGATATCAGTTTGCACTTGGCACCACGAGAATAAGTAATCATGTAGTCATCAATATTATCATTTCCAACTACTTACTCAGGCATCACTATAATGACTATGCAATTAAATGCTCATATAAGGCCTACAATATCAAGTCAAGCCCACACTCGGGTGACACAATAATAAATACAACATTCTAATGCACAGATAAGGCCTATGATGATAAGTCACCCCTCACTTAGATGACACAATAATAGATAAGGCATTTGATGCACAAATATGACTAGTAACATCAAGTCAAACCCCACTTAGGTATCACAATAGCATATACTCTCAAATAAAAAATAATATGCATATAAGTCTCCACTCGGAGACGCAATCACAAATAATTATTCAAGTCCATAATGAAGTTCACATAAGCCCAATAAGGGAAACGCAAAATTAAAAAAATCCTGATAATAATAAATTATGGACTACCCAAACCTAACTTGGTCCATGCATTAAGCCTCATCAACTAATATAAATCTATTCATACTTTAAGTATCCTCTAAACCTTAATCATTCAAATAACGATAAGAATATAATCATCCTCTAAAAAGTTACTAAAACTTCTATTATTATGTCAAAGTCCACTAAACACAGTTCAAACTCTAAATTAGGTATCTACTATTAATATTATTCAGGATCAATGAGCTAACTATCTACAATCTATTTCAAGTATATTTGCAAGTATCTAGACTAACTAAGATAAGTAAATACCATCAATAGACTCTGGTACCCACTTAAGTGCTTGTCATTTTATTTAAGTGGAACCCCTAATCCCAAGCAATACACAAAATACGACAAACAAGCATATAACATATAAACACTTTTTAAAAAGTCAAGGTACATCTCAATTGCCTTAAATAAAGATCCACAAGTCCAAACACCGTCCAAAGCCCCAACTGGAAGTTCAACTACCACAAATCAACACCAAATGTATCCAATCTAATAAAATATGTCATCTAAAAATTAAAAAAAAGCTAATGATACCGATATTGACTCTATTTAAAATAAGTTCAAAATGAGTTCGAAAATGAAAAAGGTAAGATTGGATTTTTATTTTAGAAATATATTTTCCAAGGTTAAAGGAATCGACAGTTGAAGACTTATGCGAAAACGAGGTTCAAATCGAAGAAAAATTATTTTAAAACTTTTTAAAGAAAAATCTCTAAATTTCATGTTAAAATCAAGATTAAAGAGTATTTTTGATTTTATGATTCAATGTAAAGTAATGAAAATGAAGTTTCAAAGCTTATGCAAGCTCAAATGGTGATGAAAATCCTAAAAATCACCCAAACCCAAAGCTCAACGTCCAGAAATGGTGAAAAATCATGAAATGAATTTTATATACAATGGTGGCCGCTTAAGCAATACCTAGCAGCTAAAGCTGCTACTGCATAAGTGGCTACACAATATATCAGCAAGTGTTGATTTTGGTAAAAAGCCAACATATCCGTAAAATTTCAGCTATTTTATTTTTAATCCTCCCGCATGTGCAACATCAATTTTTGATTTTGATTATGTTTAGGGATGTTAAAAAAGATGTTTTGAAAAAGTTTTAGAATTTTTGAACGGGGTTTGGGGATATTTTGGGATCTCGAGGCTGTGAGGGTCTGTGATATTAGTGTGCCATAAAGGTTAGCCTTCGCGATAAGGGTGTGACATGGAGGCTATCCTCCGCGATAGCGGCGTGCCACACTACTATTTTAATTTCATCCAGTTTTTATTTTATTCACTTGGGGTGAGGGGTTTTTGGTATTTTACCCCTTGCACGACCTTATAATATAAAATAAACCCCTTTCCTTCAGTTTTAAAAGATCAAAGTCCATTCTTATTTTCTCTAACTCTCAAGTTTAGAATATTCAAGGATTTTGTAAGAAATTCATCCTGCAAGCTCCAAGCTTTAATTTCTCTTAAATTTCTTATCTATTCAGGCATATTCCTCATCCTTAACTTGTATATTTACATTGCATAATTAATTTATGGTATATTCATGTGATTTCAATGATGGGTTTGAAATTGAGGTTGAGTTTTTTTTTATTGTTACTGCTTGAATTACTTGTTCCATGTTTTAAATTAACTATTCATGCTTTAAATTAATGTTTTTTGGACTGAATTGGTGTATTGGTTAAATGGTTGGAATGAGGGATATGGGTTTCCTCAAATTGATGAAATTTTGGCTTGATAATGGTATTAACCTCAACCCACTTTATAATCTTGGTTTTGAATATGGATAATTGCATGGTTTAACTTATTTTTGAACCCATTGCATTGCATTAAAAGAAAAATAGATATAAATGAATTTTGGATGGACTTGGTGGCCGTGGTTTGAATTTCAAATGGAACTTGGGATTCAATTTGTTTAAATGGTCTTGGTTTGTCATAATTGGATTAGCTTGCAAGCATAATCAGTATGATGATACCAAGTTGGTAAATCACCTTAATGAAATACTCTTAGGTTAATGGTTGGTTTATGTGCAACTGTTTTAATTTGGACTTAAAGGGAATTATGTAGCTCACCGTAAAGGAGTAAGTCCCGAGGGGATGAATATTAGATGCCACACTTTCTGGCATTGAGGGTCCATGTGGTGGTCACATTATATATTTATATACATACATACATAAATATATATACACACACACACACATACATACATACATACATACATACATATATATACATACATATATATACATACATATATATATATATACATACATATATATACATACATATATAGATATATTTGAGAGGGGGCTACGACCTTGAGGTCTTTAGCATTTTTGCGGTTTTTCCTTGGTTCGTGTGACTAACACTCACCAGGGCCCTTCCAGCATCGGAAGATGGACCCATATAGCCCATAGGTGCCTTTAGGATGCAGCGAGATACACAATTCAAGTTAAATCCTTAAAATCTAATGTTCATGACCCTTGTCCCGTTCTCGACATCCTATATGTCGGTATGTGAATGTGTGTAACACCTTGTATTTTTGGGCTAGAATTCTAATCATCGTTCCTACGTGTATAAGATTTAATCCAAATGATTCCCATGAGAATATGAGTTTCATGATCATTATTCTAGTGTGTGAAGTGCTTTCTAGGTAAAATATGTTCATAGAAAAGCACTTAGAGCAAAGTTGCTTAGTGGTGATTTTACCACTCATTTGCACCAAATATTTGTGCATACTACCATATTTCGTATAAGAAAATGAGGCATCTTCATGATATAAATGCACTAATATTCATATTTTGTAGGTATATAGTTGATAAGATAAAAAGTTGTAGATTGAAGCTAAAAGAGATCAAATGAAAGCAAAAAAAGTGTAGTTGGAGACCTGAAATAGTTCAACCTCAGTTACCTTAATCACGGTCCTCAAGTCGAGGTTGTGGGAAGTCAAAGATGATCAGGATAATATGATCGCAGAACATAACTGAGGTCGCATTGGCCGTGATCGCGGACAACCTCACCCGATCTTAGCTAAGCGAGAGTATTACCCAGGGTAGTTTTGTAATTTCTCTTGGATGAATCCCAAACCTTATATTGGCAAAAACCCTTTCTTCTTTGCGTATTGCTTACTTTATAGACAATTTTGAATTTGAAGCAAGAAACCCTAATTGGGAAAGTATGTAACTAATTATGGAGGCTTGATTTCTTAGTATTTTGTGAAGAATAAATGCTTTGGAAAATCCTTATGGTATATCTTTCTTTACTTTCTTCATGAGTAGCTAAGTAAATTAGTATTGGTATTATGTTAAACTAAAGTATAATTGTGTGTGGGTGTTGTGTTTGCATGATTGTTAGTTGTTGAGTATGGATTCCACCATTGATAGTTGGAATTTGTGGGTGAAAACCCCAAATCTCCAAATGAATTTGATGGGTGAAAACCTCAAACTCTAGAAACCCTTCATCATCCTTGGAAGAGGGATGGAGGTGAACATGAGGTAACCTATAACATCCTTGAAAGAGGGTTATAGGGGGACAAGGCAATAGTGGACAATTAATCCTATGGTTTACTACCTTTTTCAATCTTAGAAATAAGTGTAATTAGAGTGTAAATCATGTCAAGAGCATGGGAGTGACAATGACTGCCTCACCCTTCAAACATGGGAGTGATTTGAGAATTATCAGTATCTCATCAATTGTTGCTCCGCTGCCTAGGTTGACTCTGAAAAAGGTTATGTTTTTGTAGTCTGATGCTTATGAAGGTAGTTTTGAGAAGTATAAGGATAAGCTGACTTTTACGCCAGTTTTGACCCTGCCGAGGGTACTGGGGGGTTTGTGGCTCATTGTGATGCATCCCATGTGGGACTGAGCTGTGTTCTGATGTAACATGGTAGGGTAGTAGCCTATGCTTCCATGCATCTTAAGGTTTATGAGAGGAATTATCTAACTCACGATCTAGAGTTGGCGACTATGGTTTTTGCTTTTAAGATTTGGAGCCATTATCTGTATGGGGTGCAGTATTTATTCAGATCATAAGATCTTATAGTATATATTTACGCAGAAGGAATTGAATCTCAGACAGAGGCAGTGGCTCATATGTCTTAAGGATTGCCATATGACTTTGCACTATCATCCAGGTAAGGCTAATGATATTGCTAATGCTCTTACCATGTTGTCGGGAGTTTGTTTCATATTGATAAGGAGAAAGGAGGATTAGTAAAATATATTCACAGGTTGGCCAATTTGGGAGTTTATCTTTTGGACTCTGAAGATGGAGGAGTAATTGTTCAAGAAGTAGTTAAATTATTTCTTGGTGTGAAGGTAAAGGAGAAACAGGCTTTGGACCTCGTACTAATACAGATTAAGAATGCTGTGGGCCAACAAAAGGTTATGGATTTTGAGATTGATAGAGATATCATCTTGAGGTATCAAGGAAGGTAGTGTGTTTCTGATGTTGATGGGCTACCAGAAAGGATTTTGACTAAGACTCATGAGTCTAGATATACAGTTCATTCGGGTTTGACTTAAATGTACCATAACTTGAAGGAAATCTATTGGTGGAACAATATGGAGAGGGATATGTCAAACCTTGTAGCTAAGTGTATGGCTTGTCAGCAAGTTAAGATGGATGTTTGAGGCCTGGTGGCATATCTAAAGAGATAGAGTTACTCATGTGGAAGTGAGAGATAATTAATATGAATTTCATCACGGGTCTTTTGTGGTCTCGTAATCAGCATGATTCTATTCGGGTTATTGTGGATGGGATGACTAAGTTTGCTCACCTTTTGCCTATGAGGACTAATTACCTAGGATAGGATTATGCTATATTGTTCATTCAGGAGATTGTGAAATTGATCGGTCACTAGTGTCCATCATTTCAGACCGAGGTACGCAATTTTTATCTCACTTCTACATTCGTTTCAAAAGTTTTGGGTACTTAGGTGAACCTTAGCACGACTTTCCACCCTCAAATGGATGGACAAGAAAAACAGACTATTCAGACTTTGGAGGATATGTTAAGCACCTATTTGATTGATTTTAAAGGTAGTTGGGTTGACCGTTTACCTCTTTGAGTTTGCTTACAATAATAGTTATCATTCTAACATTCACATGGCTCTTTTTGAGGCTCTTTATGGTAGAAGATGTAGGTCTCCTATTGGGTAGTTTTAAGTAGATAAAATTAGGTTGTTTGGTCCTGTCTTGGTTCACCAAACCATGGAGAAGGTGAAGGTGATTAAAGAAAGACTTAAGACTGCTCAGAGTCTCCTAAAGTCTTAGGCGGATATAAGGTGAAGGGAGTTGGAATTTAAAGTAAGTGATTGAGTGTTCTTAAAGGTTTCTCCTATGAAAGGAGTTATGAGATTTAGGAAGAAGCAGAAGCTCAATCCCTATTACATTGGTCCATACCATATTTTAAGGAGAATTAGGAATGTTGCATGTGAATTAGATTTGCCAGTAAATTTGACCTCTATTCATCTTGTCTTCCATGTGTGTATGTTGAAAAAATGTGTGGGTGATCCTTTTTTTGATAGTACTTGTTGAGGATGTTGGTGTTACGGATTATCTTATGAGGAAGTCCCGATTGAGATGTTGGATAGACAACTTCATAGATTGAGGACAAAGGATTTAGCTTCGGTGAAGGTTCTTTGGAGGAATCAAAAGGTGGAAGAAGCTACATGGAAAGCTGAAGAAGATATGAAAGCCAAGTACCCATTCTTGTGTTCCCGCGTTAGATGGAAGTGCTTGAGGTATGAGTTTCATTTTCCTCTTGTCGCATTCCAAATTTGTCATTTAATTCTGATGTATTCGTGCTATTCTTGTTCTAAAGATGTCCTAACAACTCATTTGGGGATGAATGATCCAAAGCAGCAGATAATGTAAGACCTCATAAAATTTCAACGATTTTATTTTTGACCATCCTACACGCGTAGCGTCAATTGTTGACTTGAATTATGTTTAGGGGGTTTTAAAAGGGTATTTTGGAAAATTTTCATAATTTTTGGAAAAGGCATTCGAGGCCCTTTTGAGACCCCGAGGCAGTGAGGGTCTGTGATATTAGCATGCCATAGAGCTTAGACTCCGCGATAAAGGCGTGGCATGGAGGCTACCCTCCGCGATAGCGGTGCGCCACACTGTTGTTTCAATTTCATCTAGTTTTTATTTTATTCACTTGGGGTGAGGGGCTTTTGGTCTTTTTACCCCTTGCACGACCTTATGACATAAAATAAACCTCTTTTATTCAGATTTAAAAGATCAATGTCCATTTTTCTCTTCTTTAACTCTCAAGTTAAGAACATTCAAGGGTTTTACAAGAAATTCATCCCGCAAGCTCCAAACTTTAATTTGTCTCCAAGTTCTTGTATATTTCAGGCATATTGCTCATCCTTAACTTGTATTTTTACTTTGCGGCATATTCATGTGATTTAAATGATGGATTTGACATTGGGGTTGAGGATTTTTGATTGTTACTGTTTGAATTACCTGTTCCATGTTTTAAATTGATTATTCATGCTTTGAATTAATGTTTTTAGGTTTCAATTGATGTATTGTTTAAATAGTTGGAATGGGGGACATGGGTTTACCCAAAATTGATGGAATTATTGCTTGATAATGGCATTAACCTCAACGCACTTTATAATCTCGGTTTTAAATATGGATAATTGCATGGTTTAAATTGGTTTTGAACCCATTGCATTGCGTTAACGGAAAATATAAATAAATTTTGATGGCCTCGGTGTCCATGGTTTGGATTTTAAATGCAACTTGGGAGTCAATTTGGTTAAATGATTTTGGTTTGTCATAATTGGATGACACGAACCGAACCAGGGCCTGGTCGTGTTGGGTATCTCAGGTCCAACAAGGATCGGAGACCACCCCAATACCCAAAACACCAACCACCATATCCCATGTCGGATAAATTAAGAGGTTTCACATGCCTAAATTACAAGGTTTAACAGAGAGAAATCGACCTTTGAGCCCTTAGACGACCAAATTGGTGAAACCCTAGCTTGATAGGATTTAGAAAGAGTAAAGAGAGTGTTTAATTCGTTAAAGTGTGGAATAAATGCGATAAAAGTGATTTATGGTTGTGGGGTCAAAAGGGTTTTAAGTGGGAAATATCTAAAGTGCCCCCAACTTAAAAGCTGAAAAAGGTCGCCTTTAATTACGAGTCAACCCTTGAGTTGTAGCCACCCTGTGACCAAGGTAGTACCACTAAGCCACCTTACACTGTTATCCTTATGACTCAACCAACCAACCCATAATGAAACCCAACGACTCGTAGGGTCCAATCATAGTCAACACAGAACCCAAATTGAGACTTGCACTAGACATCATACGATTACACCTTACGAATCATAACGTATCCTTACGGCTCTTAGTGAGCCACTCATACTCAGAGCATAATCAAGCTACAAACTTAGTGATTTGGTTATGAATCATCCCAACGACTCGTTATGACACCTTACGACTTATAGGGTCCAGTCGTAACCAGGACAGTAAGCTCAAAGCTTAAGGAATTTTCAAGGGCCAAAATCTGGGGTGTTTTAGTTCCCGCCACTTGGATCATTTGTCCTTGAATGATAGTTCAAGGCAATTGCTAGCACGATTGGACTCCATATACCTCTACTCTTATCTATAACAAAGTTAGAAAACAAAGATGCTAAGGAAATCACTCTTTTCTTTAACTAAGACAAAAAACAAAGATGTTAGAATAACACATACCTTAAGTACGATACTTGAACTTCATGTCCTCTTCAGCTTTCCAAGTAGCTTCCTCAACCTTTTGGTTCTGCCAAAAGAACTTTACCAAAGCTACATCCTTAGTTCGCAACTGACAGGCATATTGATCCAAAATTTCAATAGGGACTTCCTCATAAGACAAGGAATCCGAAATACCAATATCCTTGATAGGCAGAATAAGTGACGGATCATCCACACACTTCCTCAACATTGACACATAGAACAACCAGGTGAATGGAACTTAAACTAGGAGGCAAATCCAACTTATACGCAACACTACCAACACTCTACAAGACCAAGTATAGGCCGACATACCAGGGACTGAGTTTCTCCTTCTTCCTAAAGCGTATTACTCCCTTCATGGGAGATACCTTCAGGAAAACCCAATCTCCAACATCAAATTCTAAGTCCCTTTGTCTCACGTCCGCATAGGGCTTTTGGTGACTTTGGGAAACTTTAAGTCTATCCCAAATCACCTTCACCTTTTTCATCGCTTTGTGAACCAAATCTGGGCCAAATATCTCAGCCTCACTAATTTCAAACCCCACTAGGAGATCTACACCTCCTATCATACAACATCTCAAATGTAGCCATCCCAATACTAGTGTGGTAGCTATTATTATACATAAACTCTATGAGAGACAAATGATCAACCCAAATATCACCATATTCAATCACGCAAGCCCAAAGCATACATTCTAATGTCTGAATAGTCCTTTCTACTTGCCCATCCGATTACTGGTGGAAAGCAGTACTAAGTCCTACCTTAGTCCCCAAACCTCTATGAAATAAATGCCAAAAGTGTGATGAGAACTGAGTACCATATCTGACATGATAGAAATCAGCGTCCTGTGCAACTTCACAATTTCCTCAATGAACAACTAGGCATAGTTCTCAGAAAAGAAATTCGTCCTCATTGGAAAAAACTGAGCAGACTTAGTCATCTTGTCCACGATGACCCAAGTTGAATCAAACTAATTTCGAGATCGAGAAAGACCGGTGACGAAATCCATATTGATAACTTCCAACTTCCATACAGGCAACTTAATTTCTTGATACAATCCTTAAGGCCATAAGTGCTTAACCTTTACTTGTTGACACATAATGCATTTAGTCACAAAACTGGCCATATCTCGCTTCATATTGTTCCACTAATAGATCTCCTTAAGATTATGATACAACTTAATTGAACCAGGATGAATAGCATAACGCGACTCATGATCCTCAACCAAAATTCTTTATCGCAACCTATCAACATTGTGAACACATAACCTTCCTTAGTATATCAAGATAACATCACTACCAATCTCAAAGGCTGTCACTTTCTACCTGCCTATATCATACTTGATTTGCATCAATATAGGATTCAACACTTGCTTCTCTTTCACTTCAGCACCAAGAGATGACTGAGCCACTTTATGTACAAACACACCACCATATTTAGAGTCCAATATATGAACTCTAAGGCTAGATAAATAGTGTATATCCTTCGCCAATCCTCGCTTCTCTTCATCCACATGAGCTAGACTCCCCATAGATAACCTGCTAAGAGCATCAACAACTATATTATCTTTACCTGGGTGGTAGTTGAGGCTCATGTCTTAGTCTTTCAGCAACTCAAGCCATCTCCTTTGCCTGAGATTCAGCTCCTTCTAGGTGAACACATACTGTATGCTCTTATGATAAAAAAAGATATACACATGAACCCCGTACAAATAGTAACGCCAGATCTTCAATACAAACACCACTTCCAACAACTCTAAGTCACGAGTCGAATAATTCTTCTCATGCACTTTCAACTACCTAGAAGTATAGGCCACCACCCTACCACGCTGCATCAACACATAACCAAGTCCCATATAGGACGCACCATAATAAAACATGAATCCATCATTACCCTTAAGCAAGGTTAAACTGGAGATGAAGTCAACTTATCTTTTAGATTCTCAAAACTACCATCAATAGCATCAGATTACAAGAATACCTTTTTCTTGGTCAACTTGGTCAACGGGGTAGCTATAGTCAAGAAACTCTCCACAAATCTCCTATAGTAATCGGCTAAACCCAAGAAGCTTCAAATATCATTTGGAGTCGTGGGACAAGGCCACTTTTTTACCAATGCAACTTTCTACAGATCTACCATGATTGCTTCACCAGAAATGACATGACCCTGAAAAGTAACAACTTTCAACTAGAACTCGCACTTAAAAAACTTAGCATACAAATGCTGATCTTTGAAGGTCTGCAACACACTATAGAGCTGATCAGCATGATCCACCTCACTCTTGGAATACACCAAAATGGTATCTATAAACATGATAATGAACGAGTCTTGAAATTAATAGAAGACCCTATTCATCAAGCTCATCAATGTCGATGAGGCATTAGTTAACCCAAAAGACATGACTAAGAACTTAAAGTGACCATACCAAGTTTCGAAGATAGTCTTAGGGATATCCACCTTCCTAATCTTTAGATGATGATACCCAAATTGCAAATCTATCTTAGAAAAAAACTTAACACCCTAAAGTTAATCAAAGAGATCATCAATCCCCAAAAATGGATACTTATTCTTTAAGGTCACCTTATTTAATTGCTGGTAATAAATACACATTCAAAGAAAACTATCATTCTTAGGCACAAACAAATAGGAGCACCCACGGAGACAAACTAAGATGAATAAAATCCTTATCAAGGAGGTTTTTCAACTAGTCCTTAAGTTTCTTCAATTCTACCAGAGCCATTCTATGAGGAGAGATAGAGATAGGATGAGTGTCTGGAATAAGGTCAATCCCAAAATCAATCTCCCTATTGGGAGGGACACCAGGAAGATCATCAGGAAAATTTTTAGGGAACTCATTGACCACAGGAATGGATTCTAAGAAAGGACCCTCCGTGTTGGAATCTTTAACTTGGAC
Source organism: Capsicum annuum (assembly GCF_002878395.1). Classification (NCBI taxonomy): domain Eukaryota; kingdom Viridiplantae; phylum Streptophyta; class Magnoliopsida; order Solanales; family Solanaceae; genus Capsicum; species Capsicum annuum. The sequence continues at coordinate 186,527,380 of NC_061111.1, forward strand.
CAAATGATAAAGACATCCTTTGGAAATCAACTTCTGGGCTCTAAGATATTCTATGGACCTTTCCTTAGGCACTAGAGAACCCTATTCCCACTCAATGATCAACCCATCAAGGACTTTAAATATATCCTTACGGGTTTGATAATCTAAGGAGGCATAGCACGAGTGCAACCAGTCCATCTCTAATATAACATCAAAATTAATCATGTCTAAATCTATCAAATCTACCAGAGTTTATCTACCACCAAAAGATACCACACAATCCCTATAAACTTTTCTAGCAACCACAGAGTCACCCACCGAGGTAGGAATAGAAAAGGAATCAGGGATAAAACCATAAATCGGGTAACATAAGAAAGAGTAGACCCAGATCAAGAAAATAATACACATCATAAGAATAGAGTCATAATATACCAGTGACAACATCATGAGATACCTCAGAGTCCTGGTGGGTAGTAAGGGCATAGAAGATATTTTGGCTAGTACCGATACCAGAAGTAGAAGCAGTACCATTTGGTGTAGGAACTAGTGAAGTGGTGACAGGATTCTTATTTTCCCAGAAGCAACCTTAGAAGGGCAGTCTCTCTACGAATACCAATTTGACCATATTTAAAACACTTGTTCCTTCTCTCTGAATAAAAACTATGATACACTTGACTGAAGAATCTACAAGGAGGATATGATAGAGCTGGCTGAGTCCCACTAGCCTGAGACTAGTCTCTTGGAGCTCTAAACCCGCTATCATGCTGAGAATGACGATCACCCAATGACCTCAGATAAGGAGCACTAGTCGTAGAGTAGGAACTAGAACTCTCCCACTTCTTTTTAGACCACTTTCCACCATCTCTACCATGCTACTGTTGACCCTCACCCTGATCAGAAAATCTAAAATTCTTACTCAACCTCTCCTCAATTTTAACTAGTTTCTTCTTCTTTTTCTTAACTTGTTCCATATAAACCACAAGTTGAGAAATATCCATATCCTTGTTTAACAAAGAAACCTTACTCTCTAGAATCAAATCTCGAGACAACCTAAAAGCAAACTTCCTCATTCTAGCCTTATGCTAGACACCAACTCTAGAGTATACTGAGACAACTGATAAAACTTCAAGGCATATTCCTCGACTATCCTCCTGCCTTACCTTAGATTTATAAATTATTCAGCCTTCACCTCCTTCAACTCTTAAGGAAAAAAGCCATCGAGAAAATCTTAAGAAAAGTTCTCTAATAAGATGGACTTAATAGCACTAGCCCTAAGCTGTTCCCACTTTTTATACCACTGATAGGCTACATCCTTCAACTGATAAGCTACAAACTCCACATCTTTAACCTCAGTAACATGCATCACACAATTTTTTTTTTCCATTTCATCTTTGAAATCCTGAGGATCCTCTTAACCTTTGTACCAATGAAAATATGAGGACTCAACCTCATAAATTTGCTAACTTTAGTGGTCTTAGATAATAAAGCAACAAAATCCATACGCTCAGTTTGAGAGAGAACCAACTGAGTAAGCTAAAACAACCCAAGATTTGGCCCTTGAAATCCTTATGCTTTGAGCTTACTGCCCTATTGATGACTTATCAGAGAAGTTGTATGGTGTGATTATGGGTCTTGTAACCCAAGTCGCAACCAAACTAGTATGGAATTAGCTAAGTTTTGTTCAAAGTAAGAGATTATCACTATGAGTCACAAGATTATGTTATGAGTGATAGGGTTTAGTCGTATTTTATATAGTGTCTAATTCCTTTGTGTTTTGTCTTAGATACGACTAGACTATATGAGTTATATGGTTAAGTCACAGTGGGATCGTGATGTCATAAGATGGACAATGTATGGGTCTCCAACTCACTATCCAGTATACGACTCATGGGTACAAGTCATATGATATGGTGATGAGTCAATAAGTCGACTCATAACCAAGGACAACCTTTTTATAGTTTTTAGTTGGGGGTACTTTGGATATTTCCCACTCAAAAACTTTAAGGCCCCATGTTCCTAAAGCACTTTGGGGTATTCATTCTGCACTTTAGAAGATCAAGACAATCTTTTTACCATCTCAAAATCCTCTCAAGCAAAATTGGCTAGGGTTTCTCCAAAATAGCCATCTAAGGGTTCAAGAGTCAATTTCTCTTTGTAAATCTTCGTAATTCAGGCATGTGACTCTTCCCTTATTGTTAGTTTACTAAAATCATACATTTAAGGCATTGTTCATGAACCATTAATGGTGGTTTTGAAATAAAGGTTGTGGGGTTTGAGTGAATATCATTGAATATTATTTCTGTGGTTTAAATTATGATTATGCATATTTTAATTATGGTTTTTCACATATGGGTGCATGGGGATGGTGAATTAATTGAGGGGTCATGGATGAACTCTAAATTTGATGATTTTGGCTTTTATAATGACATGTCCTCAACTTGTTTGTGAAATTATTAATGAGAATGATATTGTCACAAGTTGAATTGTGTTTTTGAACTAAGACTTTCGCATAACCATGATAATGATTGATAAAGGACTTTTTAAAGGCTTTGATGGCCATAAATTGAATTAAATTGAAACCTTAGGAGTTTGGTTGGATTAGTGGTTCGAGTCCCAAAGTCTTGGAATGATTTATGTTCCTTTATAAACATTGGGTTTGAGTCTTAAACTGATGTAATAATTGTCTTAGCATACTGTATGCTTATAAGTGGGGTTGGTGTAACGATATCAACGGGATGCCTTTGGTAAGTAACTGGATTAATGATTATGATGAAATAAATGTTTAAATTGGGTTTTAAAGTTGGATATATAGCCGGGCCATGAAATTGGAGGTCCTGAAGGACTAACACCAAAAATTACGCTAGCCGATGCGGGTAAAAATAATCAAGAGGTTCGAGGCCCCCGTATTGGTTATATAAATGGGAGGTTCGAGTTCCCCATATTATATACATTGGTTCTTAAGTCACCATGACTATGCCGAGAGATTTGCATCCCCTATAAAGGCATATATGAATTTGGATATTCTCTGGTTCGTGCGACTACACACATTGAGGCCCTTCCAGCTAGGAAAGAGCTGGGCCATATAGCCCGTGGGTGCCTTATTTTATGACTTTTAGCTACATAACCTAGGTTAAGGTTTTTGAAGTTCATGCTAAGCCTCATTCCCTACCCTAGCATGTGGTATTATATATGTATATGTATTTCATATAATATTATATATCGAATACTGTATTGGTTTTGAACTATTATCATGGCATTATTTTGTTCCTCTATACTAGAGTTAGTGTTAGCTCTTTAGCTGCTAACGGTCTTTAGATAATGTATCTCCATTCGATGCCAAAACTAGCCATACTTCTACATCTCCTACTCAGTGACTTGGATTCCGGATCAGCTAGCGAGTTAGATTGAAGTAGTGATCTTTCATACTTTAGAAGAACCCAGTTCATATTGTGGTTTACTTTTATGTTCTTACTATCTTTTGGATAATGGTTTCGGCTATTGTCAGGGGAATGTCCCGATATTTTACTAACATTTGATTTTGTAAAGTCTTTGTCGGACTACTGTAGACTTGAGTGGTTTGGTTGATCATTTTGGTGATGAATCTTTCTCTGGTTATTGGTGGTTGGTATAGACATATCAAGAATTATCATTAGTTTTATCATGCGGTACCTTGTTATATATTCAGAATTTGTGTTGGTTTGGTTTGGTGAAGGGGGTAATCTTTGGTCCACGTGGGACTTAAGATACCCATCACAGCCAGGCCCTGCTTTGGGTAACGACAAAGGTGGTATCAGAGCCTAGGTTCATAGTCAATTGGGTATCCACAAAGCCATATCAAGTAGAGTCTCTTTTATGGACGTGTAGTATGCCACCCTCATAAGGGAGAGGTTAGATGGCATTTAGGAATATTTTTCTTTCTTATGTTCTATTTTTGGATGGTAGAGTCTAAGGTCTAGGATCCTTCTAATTTCCATCTGTTCATCTTTGAGATCATGCATCTAAGAAGATCTGATATCCTTGGAACTTCTTCTATCCCCTCTAAGAATAATGTGGATGGAGCTCGTCCAACTTCTAGGGTCAAAACTTGGTCAAGGGTCACTACATCTAACTATCCTTGTGGAGTCCTTTCTTTCTCCACTGATCCTACTCCTAAGAATAATACTCATACTCAGTTACCTCAAAGGGAGGTTACTAATTCTGAGTTCCATTGCTCTATTAACCTATTGACCCAGTTGGTGAAATATCAGTCACAACAGTCGAGTTCTGCAAGTACTACTATGGGTTCATCTAAGGCCACTAGAGTTGGCTAATTTATGAGATTGCATCTTTTGATATTTACTGGTACTAACATTGAGGAGGATTCTCAAAGTTTCATTGATGAGATAGAGAATATCTTTTGAGTTATGCATGCTTCAGAGGTTGAATATGTGAAGTTTGTTGTTTATTAATTAAAGGATGTGGCATACGAGTGGTACGAAGAGTGGGAATAGCTGAGAGGTGAAGATGCTGGTTTTGCCTTATGGGATGATTTTTCTAGTACGCTCTAGACCGCTTCTTTCCTCAGGAGTTGAGGAAGGCGAAGGCGAAAGAATTTGTTCACTTAAAACAAGGGAGAATGATAGTCAAGGAGTATGCCTTGAAACTTCACAGTTATCTAAGTATGCTATTGAGTTGGTTTCTAGTGTGAAGGCTAGAATGCATAAGTTTGCTTCTGGATTATCTCGTGAATTTATCCTTAAGAGTAAGATTACCTTATTGAACAAGGACATGGATATCTCTAGATTGGTTATGTATATGCAGTAGGTTGAAGAAGAAAACAAGAAGCAGGCGGATATATAGGAGAGGTAGAGTAAGAAATTATGATTTTTAGAATAGGGTAGAGGCCAACAACAGAGTAGAAAATGGTCTAAGAAAAAGAGTTGGGGAAGTCTTAACCCCTATTCGAAGACTAGTGCTCCGTACCCAAAGCCATTTGGTGATTGACGTTTTTAGGGTAGCGATGGTTCTAGGGCACAATGTGCCCAATCTTAGGTTGGTGAGGACCAATCAACACCATCCTACCCTCTCTGCAGATTCTTTGGTCAATACTATCATGGACAGTGTGAGAAGGGGAGGAACCAATATTTTATGTGTGGTTATATTAGACATATATAGCATAATTATCCCTCTAGAGTTACTTCTGGGGCAAACAAGGTTCCCTTTGCCTCTTCATCAGCTCCTGCACCAAAGGGCGCCATTTTTGGCTCTAATACTGGTCAAAACTGCCTTTATGACCTTACTACTCGCCAGGAGCCTGAAGCATCTCCGGATATTATTACTGGTATGTTAAAACTCTTTTCTCGTGATGTGTACTATTACTTGATCTAGGTTCCACTCTCTCTTTTGTGACCCTATTTATGGTTATGTATTTTGGTTTCAATCCTAAGTGTATATCAGACCCTTTTTCTATTTCTACCTTAGTGGGTGACTCTGTGATTGCTAAAAGGTCTATAAGGGTTGTGTGGTACCTATTAGTAATAGAGAAGATCTTGTGGACTTTATAGAGTTAGACATGGTTGACTTTGGTGTGATTTTAGAAATGGACTGGTTGTACTCATGCTATGCTTCTCTAGACTGTCGGACCCGTAAGGTCATGTTTAAATTCCCTAATGATCCAATTGTTGAATGGGAAGGAAGTTCCTTAGAGCCTTAGAAGAGGTTCATATCGTATCTTCGAGCCCAAAAATTAATTTCCAAGGGTTGTCTTTATCATCTGGTCGGGGTTAAAGGTTCTAACTTGAGGGTCCTTCTTTACATTTCATCCCAGTAGTGAATGAATCTTCTCCAATGACCTTCCTAGTGTCCTTCCTAATAAGGAGATTGATTTTGGTATTGACCATATCTGGACACTTATCCTATCTCTATTCCCTTGTATAGAATGGCTCCAGTTGAATTGAAGGAGATTAAGGAGAAGTTGAAGGATCTCTTAGACAAAGGTTTCTCCATCCTAGTGTGTCTCCATGGAGTGCACCTGTCTTGTTCATGCATAAAAAAGATGGTTCCCTTTAGATGTGTGTTGATTATTGGCAACTGAACAAGGTGATGGTAAATAATAATTATCTACTTTTAAGAATTAATGATCTCTGTGATTAGCTTCAGGGTGCTAAATTCTTCTTTAAGATCGATCTTCGGTTTGGGAATCATTAGTTAAGACTAGGGAGGTAGATATCCCTAAGATAGCTTTTTGCACCCGATATGGGCATTTTGAGTTCTTGGTGATGTCATTTGGCTTGACTAATGACCCTGCGACATTCACAGACTTGATGAATAGGTTCTTCCATTAGTTTCTATATTCGTTCATGATTGTCTTCATTTATGATATTTTAGTGTACTTTAAGATTAAGTAGGATCATACCGATCATCTCTGGCTTGTGTTGCAAACCTTGAAAGATCAGCAATTGTATGCTAAGTTCTCTATATGTGAGTTCTGGTTGGATACTGTGACTTATCTGGTTCATGTTGTGTCAATTGAGGGGATCATGATGGATTCTCAGAAGGTTGCAGTGGTTAAGAAGTGGCCTAGACCCACGACTCCAATAGATATTCAGAGCTTCTTGGGTTTAGCCAGTTACTATAAAAGATTTATGGAAAGTTTCTCTTCTCTTGTTGCCCCACTGACCAAGTTGACTCAGAAGAAGAAGAAGTTCTTGTGATCTGATGCTTGCGAGGGTATCTTTGAGAAGCTGAAAGATAAGTTGAATTCGGCTCTGGTCTTGAATTTGCTTAGTTTTGTTAAATATTGTGATGCATCTCGGGGTTGTTTGGGTTGTGTTTTCATATAACATGGCAAGGTGGTTGCTTATGCTTCAAGACAGTTAAAGGGTCATGAGAAGAACTATTCGACTCATGACTTGGAATTGTTAGCCATGGTGTTCATATTGAAAATATGGCATCACTATATATATGGGGTCCATGTTGATATCTTTTCTGATCATAAGATCCTACAGTATGTGTTCACTCAGAAAAAGCTTAATCTTAGGCAAAGGAGGTAGCTTGAGTTATTAAAGGACTATGGTATGAGTCTTCACTACCATCCAGATAAAGCTAAGTGGTTGCTGATGCTCTTAGCAGGTTGTCAATGAGTAGTTTGTCGCATGTGGATAAAGATAAAAGGGAATTAGTGAAGTGTATCACCATTTGGATAGCCTTGGAGTTCATCTATTGGACTTTGAGGATGGTGGTATGTTTGTGCAATAGGTGGCACAATCATATCTTGGGGTTGAAATAAAAGAGAAGTAGGTATTAAACCCCCTCTATATGAAGATTAAGGATGATATGGGTGAGCAGAAGATGATGGCATTCAAGATTAGTAGCTATGGTATCTTGAGGTACAAAAAAATATTGTGTGTTTCCAACGTTGGTGGGTTGCAAGGCAGGATTTTGGTCAAGGCCCATGAATTGCGGTATACGATTCATCCCAGTTCAACAAACATATATCAAGATCTCATGGATATGTATTGATAGAATAATATAAAGCGGGATGTAGCCAACTTTGTGGCTAAGTGTATCGTGTGTCAGCAAGTGAAGGTGGAGCACATGAGGCTTGATAGGCTAATCCAAGAGATTGAATTGCTGATGTGGAAATGAGACATAATTAATATGGATTTCATTACCGGCCTTCCACAGTTGCAGAATCAGTGTGACTCCATTTAGGTCATTGTGGATAGGATGACTAAGTCTGCTCACTTCTTGCCAGTGAGGAATACTTATTCTGCTGAGGACTATCCAAAGTTGTTCCTTCAAGATATCGTAAATTTGCATGGTGCACCTGTCTCGATCGTTGTGGATTATGGTACTCAGTTGTCATCGCTTTTCTAGTGCTCTTTTTAGTATTGTTTGGGGACTAAAGTGAGCCTTAACACCCCCTTTCACCCATAGGCAGATGGGTAGGTGAAAAGAACTATTAAGACTTTGGAAAATATGTTGAGAGCTTGTGTAATCGACTTTGGTGGTAGTTGGTATGATCACTTTCCTCTCATTGAATTTGCCTATAACAATAGTTACCATTCTAGCATTGGTATGGCTCCGTTTGAGGCATTGTATGGTAGTAGGTGTATATCTCCTATTAGGTGGTTCGAGGTTGGTGAGGAGGAGATGTTTTGCATAGATTTGGCTCACCAAGCTATGGAAAAGGTAAAGATGATCCGGGATAGGTTTAAGACCGCCCAAAGTTGCCAAAATTCCTATACAGATGTAAGGCGAAGAGAGTTGGAGTTTGAGGTTGGAGATTGGGTGTTCTTAAAGGTATTTCTCATCAAGGGAGTAATACAGTTTGGAAAGAAGAAAAAGCTCAGTCCCTGATATGTTGACCATTTTTTGGTTTTAAGAAGGGTTGGCAATGTTGTATATGAGTTTATTTTCCCTCAAGCATAAGTTCCATTCATTCGGTATTCCATGTGTCTATGTTACAAAAATATGTGGGTGATCCTTCGTTGGTTGTTGACTTGGAAAACATTGGTATTTCAAATTCTTTGTCCTATAAGGAGGTCCCAATGAGGATCTTAGATCGGCAAGTTCGTCGATTGTGGATAAAGGACATGGCTTCGGTAAAGGTTCTATGGAGGAACCAAAAGTTTGAGAAAGCTTCTTGGGAAGCTGAGAAGGACATGAAATCCAAGTATTCGTTCTTGTTTCCCATTTAGGATAATCGTGCTTAAGGTATGTGTTATTCTTAACATCTTTGTTTTCTAACTTTGTTTTAGGGAAGTATGGTTGTGTATCTTTATAGAAATCGTGCTGATGCATGGTTGACCTATCATTCGAGGATGAATGATCCCAAAGGGGGAGACTAAAACTCCCCAAGCTTTGGCCCTTGAATATTTTTTGAGCTTTGAGCTCACTGCCCTATTGACGACTCATCATACGAGTCGATGGTGTGGTCACGAGTCTAGGGACCAAAGTCCTAACCAAACCAGTATGGAATTGGCTAAGTTCTGCTCAGAGTATGAGTGGCTTACTACGAGTTGTACGACCATGTTATGAGTGGTAGGGTTGAATCATATGTTGTTCAATGTCTAATCCCTTTGGGTTCTATCTTGGATACAACTAGACCATACGAGTCATATGGTCAGGTCATGAGTGGGATCATGGATTCATAAGATGGATAATGTATGGATGTCTAAATCACTATCTACGATACGACTCATGGATACGAGTCGTATGATATGGTGACAAGTCAATGGGCCGACTCATAACTAAGGACAACCTTTTTACAGTTTTTAGTTGGGGGTACATTGGACATTTCCCACTTAAAATCCTTAAGGTCCCATGTCCCTAAAACACTTTGGGGAATTCATTCTACACTTTACAAGATCAAAACATCCTCTTTACCCTATTAAAATCCTCTCAAGCAAAATTGGCTAGGGTTTTTCCAAAGTGGCCATTTAAGGACTCAAGAGTGAATTCTCTCTGTGAATCTTCATAATTCAGGCATGTGACTCTTCCCTATTTGTTATTATTAAAAGAATATGCTTAAAGCATTGTTCATGAACCATTAATGGTGGTTTTGAAACCAAGGTTGAGGGGTTTGAATGCATATCATTGGATATTATTTTCTTGGTTTAAATTGTGATTATGCATGTTTTAATTATGGTTTGCACATATGGGTGCATGGGAATGGTGATTTAATTGAGGGGTCATGGTTGAACCCTAAATTTGATGATTTTGGATTTTATAATGGCATGCCCTCAACCTGTTTGTGAAATTTTAATGAGAATGATACTTGCCACAAGTTGAATTGTGTTTTTGATCTAAGGCTTTGGCATAACCATGATAATGATTGATGAAGGACTTTGTAAAGGATTTGATGGCTATAAATTGAATTGAAATGAAACCTTAGGGGTTTGGTTGGATCAGGGGTTCGATTCCCAAAGTCCCGAATTGATTTATTTTCCTTTTTGAACATTGGGTTCGAGTCCCAAACTGATGTAATAATTCTCTTGGCATGTTGTACGCTTGCAAGTAGGGTTGGTCTTACGATACCAACGGGATGCCTTTGGTAAATAACTAGATTGATGATTATGATTGTGAAATAAATCTTTAATTTGGGTTTTAAAGCGGATGTGTACCCGGGCCATGAAAGTGGAGTTCCTGAAGGACTAACACTGGAAACTGCGCTAGCTGGTGCAGGTGTTTAAATGGCTGGGAGGTTTGAGTCCCCCATATTGGTTATAAAAATAGGAGGTTAGAGTCTCCATATTGTATAAATTGGTGCTTAAGTCACCTTGACTATGACAGAAGGTTTGAGTCCCCCATAAAAGCATATACAGATAAGGATATTCTCTGGTTTGTGCGGCTACACGCACTGGGGACCTTCTAGCTAGGTGAGAGCTGGGCCCATATAACCCATGGGTTCCTTATTTTATGATCGTTATGCTACACAACCAAGGTTAAGGTTTTCAAAGTTCATGCTAAGCCTCGCTCCCTACCCCAACATGTGGTATTATATATGTCTATGTATTTCATATAGTATTATGTATTGAATGTTGTATTGGTTTTGAACTGCTATCATGTCATATTTTGTTCCTCTATCCCTGAGTAACATGCTAGCGCTCTAACCGCTAATCATCTATAGACGTTGTATCTCCATGCGATGCATGAATGGGCCATACTTCCACAACTCCTACCCAGTGACTTGGATCTGGGATCAACTAGCGAGTTAGATTGAAGTGGTGAGATTCCATCCTTTGAAAGACCCCATTTCATATTGAGGTTTTCTTTTTACGTTTTGACCATCTTTTAGATATTGGTTTTGTCTATTGTCAGGGGCACATCTCGATATTTTATTGACCTTCGATTTGGTAGAGGGTTTGTCAAACTACTGTTGACTTAGGTGGTTTGGTTGATCGTTTTGGTGACGAACGGTTGTCCGGTTATCAGTGGTTGGTATAGACATATCATGAATTATCATTAGTTTTACTATGCGCTATCTTATTATATGTTTGGAATTTATCCAACTTTTGAGGATGTTGTGTTGGTTCGATTAGGTAAAAAGAGTGATCTCCCCCTATGGCTAGGTCTTGGTTCGGGTCGTGACATAAGCAAATAGATCGATTGGCAAAACTCAACATTAGATACGTTAGCGTGAGGTGTATGAGGAGAGACAAGAGGAACTGGTGAAGCTCCATTAGGGAAATCGGAAGCAACGACCCTATTTCGGGTCTAAACTCCTAGAGTAGGACAGGCTCCATTTCCATTATCTTCAGATGGTGTAGGAATGTTTCCACGGACATCAAATTTTCTCGGAGGCATGATCTGAAAAGTAAACAAAAAGAAATTAGAGAGATTCGAGATCTTAGACTCTATAGCTCGAAACACAACAACAAGAAAGGAAAACATTTCTAACTACCTCATAGCCTCTCCCTTATAAGTGTGGCTCGCTACACACCCATAAAAGAGACTCTACTTGACACGACTTTGTAGACACCTAATCGACTATGAACCTAGGCTCTGATACCAATCTGACATGACCCGAACCAAGGCCTGGTCGTGCCGGGTATCTCGGGTCCAACAAGGATCAGAGACCACCCCTAATACCCAAACTATCAACCACCTTACCCCATGTAGGATGAATTTTGAACATATAACAAGATAAGAAAACTAGAAATAAAAGATATCATGATAAGAGTATAACCAACCAACAACCACATCATCCCAAGTCCATAGTAGTCCAACAAAACCTCTACCAAACAGAACATCAATAATGTGTCAGGACATGCCCTCGACTATAGCCAAAATAGTATCCAATAATCTATGACTCAAAAGAAAATGTAATCCTAAAATAGAACCTTCCAAAGCATGGAAGCTCACCACTTCAAGTCAACTCTCGATCAACCCGCGATCACTAAGCAAGAGAAATAAAAATATGGCCAAGTCTTGCATCACATGGGGATGTAACATACATAGACGATTAGTGGTTGGAGCACTAGCATGTAACCCAGGGATAGGGGATAACATTATGCAATAATAACAGTTCAAATCATACAAAATTTCATGTACATTATCAAATGCATATACGTATAATGTATAGCACATGCCGGGTTAGGGAGCAAGGCTTAACATGTATTTTAAAACCTTAGTCTAGATTGTGTAGCTCAACCGTCATATTAATAGTACCCATGGTCTTTATAGGCCCCAGTTCTCACCCTACTAGTTGGGCCCCAATGCGTGTAGCTGCACGAACCAGAGAATAATCTAATTTATATTCACGGGGGGACTCAAACCCTTTAATCATATATTAAGGTGACTTATGCACTCGATCATAAGTGTGAGATGGGGGACTCGAACCTTCCAATCATAATAATAATAATAAGAAGGTGGAGCTGAACCACCTGGTCTAAGCAAGGGGACTCGAACCCTCAATCCATAACGATCCCTGAACCGGCTAGCAGTTCCCAGTATCGGTCACTTGGACCTCCACCTTCACAACTCAGCTACATAACCCCCTTTTAAAGCTCAATTAAAACATTTACCACACATTCCCATTCACTGAACCATGTTTCACATTAAGGCATACATTGTTGGTATCGTTATACCAACTACACTTGCAAGGTAATAACATCATGCCAAGAAAATATCCATTAACTTATGGAGAGCAACTCCCTTTTTCATTAAATCAGACCATCGTATTTCAAATACCTCTTTATATCATGTGAAACCTCTTTATATCATGAAATAATTCAAGACTAGTTCAATTTCACAAATTCCCACATTTTTCATAATTAAAACCAATTCCACATGATGGGATTGGGGTCATAACCACTTTAAAAGTCACAAGTTTGGGAAATTCACAATTTCTTTGTTTCATCCACTATACCCAAGCACCCACAAATTCAAAACCATAATTAAAACATAAGTAATGCATCATGAAACCATGGGAAAATATTTAATTGACCATTCACGTCAAAACCCTTAACCATGTAAAAAACCAATACTTTAAATCACATAAATAACCATGTACTTTCATGAAGTAGAGATATTAAGTTTAAAGGGTAGAGTCACATGCCTGAATTACAGGTTTCACAGAGAGAAATCGACCTTTGTGCCCTTAGACGACCAAATTGGTGAAACCCTAGCTTGACATACTTGAGATGATTTAGAGAGAATAAAGAGAGTGTTTAATCCGTTAAAGTGTGGAATAAATGCCCTAAAATTGTTTTATGAATGTGGGGTCAAAAGGGTTTTAAGTGCGAAATGTCTAAAGTGCCCCCAACTTAAAAGCTAAAAAAGGTCGCCTTTGGTTATGAGTCAACCCTTGACTCGTAGATACTCCTTACGACTCGTCACCATGAGTCATAACCAAGGCATCCTATACTGTTATCCTTATGACTCAACTAACCAAAATTCAGGGTGCTTCATTGGATTAGCTTGCAAGCATAATCGGTATGACGATACCAAATTGATATATGCCTTAATTAAAGACTCTTAGGTTAATGGTTGGTTTATGTGCAACTATTTTAATTTAGGCTTAAAGGAAATTGTGTAGCTCACCATAAAGGTGTAAGTCTCGAGAGTAAGAATACTGGAAACCACGTTTGCCAGTGATGGCGGTCAATATGACTATGCACTTGGTGAACATATTATATATATATATTGGAGGGGGGGAGGATAGGGATATGGCCTTGAGGTATTTAGTTTTTTCGTGTTTTTTCCTCGATTCATGCGGCTAACATGTACTAAGGACCTTCCAGCAGGGGGAGCTAGACCTATATAGCCCAACATCCTATATATGTACATGAATGTGGTGCAAATGCTTTATGACTGAATTTTGGTAATTGCATTATGTTATCCCTATCCCCTGAGTTACATGCCAGTGCTCGGCCCATTGACTGTCCCTGGACACTGTATCATTTTATGATGTATGGTCCGAGGGTTTTTCTATTTCTCCTGTACAATATTAGGTGGTGTGGTACATCTGTTGAGTTGCGGAGAAGTGGTGAGCTTTCATCCTTTGGAAGGACCTGTCATTTTACTGGTTTTTTTTTATCCTAGTACTTTGGATTTCTTTTTGTCATAGTCGGAAGTATGTCTTGACTTAATTGGTATTTTGGTTTAGAGGTTTTTGTGGACAAGTGTGGGTTGAGTTGTTGGTTTTGACTCTTAGAACTTTTATTTGACATGTTTATGACATAACCTACCCTGGGACCATGTTGTAATGGGTGTCCCAAGTCCGACCAGGACCGGAGACCACCCCCTTTACCCAACCCAACCTCCAGCCACCTGCCCTGAGTTGGCTGAATTCCGAGCATGAAAAAAAATAGTGTAACAGCTCACGTAAATACTCTGGGCATAGATCACAATCGTGACCGACCCAACCGAGTCCAACCATCCCATAACCATAATCCAACCACGCAAAACCATACCAAACAAGGCCATAACAAAAGATGTTCTGAAACATTTATAATTAATCTCAAAATAAAATAGGATGGAACAACTAACAATATCATCCAATGATGTCAGCCTACCGACTTATTCCAATGCTAAGGTTGACACCTATACCGATCCCGCAAATTCCAACCCATAGACTTGACTTGAATTCACTTCGTTTAACTTTAGAAAATCACTAGAAAATAAATTAATGGTGAGCTTGGAAGTTTAACCATAGTTTATGGATATTGATGTAAATAAGGGAGTTGCTTATTGATTTGACATATAACGATCCTAGAATGTTAGAAAATACTAATGGGACTATAATTATGACTAAATACATTAAATTGAGTGGTGTTCATGAGGTTAAAATGTGAAGGAAGCCCTAAGATGATGAAATAGGATAATTTATGATTAAAATCAGTAATTTTTGATCCATAGTTGTTAAAAAGGGATGAATTATTGAATGTGTATATATTTGGTGATTGTATAGATTAAGAACGTGTTGAACGAGAACGTAAAGAAAAAAGTGTGGCTTAAAAGTGACTTTGAGCAAATAAATTGAGGTATATTGTGATTTTGTGTAGCACTTGAATTTTTTTTTGGCTTTGTGCTTGTTTGTGATTTGAACATCTATAATTGCCTTCTAGCATGGTTTGTATTTTGATGTATGTATTGCATTTTTATTGCATTGTGATGAGGTGTTGAAATGATGGGTTGAGTACCACAATGGTACAAAATAATGTGTTATTATAATGGTCGGGTATTGACACCTAATTTTTGCCCTCCCCATTGCCAATCAGTTTTTAAGTTTCTTAATTTTAGATAATTTTAAAATATTTATTATAAGTTATTTTGAAAATAAATTTCAAACCTACTTTTTTGAATTTTAGATGAAATTAATGTATTTTGTGTTTAATTATATGGAATCACATAATTCTCACTTAAATAAAAGATTTTAAAATTTATTTTGAGTGAAAAGTTTGGTTAAATTGCAAATACTCTACTTTTCTCAAGATCAATAGAAAAATATGAAATTTATTTTGAGTCAAAAGTTTGGTTAAATTGCAAACACTTTACTTTTCTCAAGATCGATAAAAAATAAATAATTAATTACATAATTAGTTATAATAATATGACTTATCAAATATTCATTTTAAAATTATTGAATTTGAAAAACTCGTGAAGTAAATTGAAAATTAATTTTATCTCGATTTATTTCAATTAATTCAATTTGACCATTGTTACAGAGTAAATTTCAGCCATCCTCCCACCTATAGGCCCAATTCTGTCTCACCTGACCCAACCCACTTCTTTGATTACCTCAATATTCCTATCCTCTACACTAATATACACTATATACCTTTACATACACCTATAAACACTCATCACACAAGCCTCTAATTAAACCCGATGTACTCTCTTTACGCGCCCCACTATCCTTACCTTTTTTTTCTTCGACTTTACCAAGATTAATCCCAACCTGTTTGGATGGTGGTTTCCCATGGTATGGTATGCTATGTTACCAAGGGAACCATGTTTATTTTGATTGTTTTCTAAAAGGTATTGTATGATATGGTATCTTTTCATGATTTGGTAACCATGAAATCCCTCAATTTATTGAACCATCGATTTGGTGGTATCCCATGGTTTTCTTATTTCTTTTTTTCAATTATGTCCTTGTATAATAATATCTAATCCTATATTGACCTTTACCATATATTACTTCCAACCCTAATATGTTTTTATTTTTACGTTTTTCTGCTCTCATCTGCATTGTTCTCTATCATTCTCAAATCTTGTAATCACAAAATCAATTCCTCTCTGTTTCAAAAGTTAAGCATAAAACTCATTTCAATTTAATTCCTCTTTGTTTTATCTAATTAGTCTTTCAATCTTTTTTTTTTTAAAAATAAATTAATTTCTTAAAGTTAAATCTCTCCATATAGCACTAAACAAAAGATGATACTTTTGGTTTGTCTTGGACCATTAATGCTTGATTGAATAATAGTACTTATATGCTATTATATAGACGATATTCTACTCCACAAGTCCTTGTTCTTAACATGATAATGTTTTTAGACGATATTTCCTAAGGTCTTAACATGATAACTTTTTTAGATGATCTTCTACTCCACAAATCCTTGAATTTCTGAAGACACTTCTATCAAGATTTTACCAACAAACTATGTAAATAAAGAAATGAGTATGGCAAAGAAACATTAAGTTGCTCTCTAAGTGTAGCATAACTAAAATTTATGTGTATCAAGATATGACATAAGTAGTAGAGCAAGCATCCAACAACGAAAACTCCAATGTATAAAAAGTAAAGCCAAGGAGAAGGTTGACAAGGTATAGACAAGGAAATCAGAGTCAAACATTACTTGGCTGAGTTATTAGCCTTGGCTTTAAGGTATATGTGTATTTCCTAGACTCTGTGGTCTAGGATTTTGGCCCCATATTCTGGGTTGCCATGAGGCAATATTTTTGCGATAAAAGGAATGCACACATCTCACGATACAGATTCAAATATTTTCGTGAAATGGAATGCAATCATCTCTTGATACAAAATCTAATATTTTGAAAGAAAAAAAATATTACTAAAATTTCTCATATTGAATTTGAAGTGACATGCTCTTATTACAAAGAGATGTTTATGGTACATTCTGTTAAGTTCAACAACTGGTTACTTGAAGTAAGGTACTCTCCAGTTTACATAATTATTTCATGACTGTAAAATTTTAATTTTGTTATAATTTTCATGAATTAAAAACTTAATATATTTATAAGGCATGATGTGTGATAGATTTGTAGAAAGAAAATTATTTATTAACAAATTATTGATAAATTTAAAATTTATAATAATTAGGGACATTTTAGTAAACTTACACATTACGATATCATCAAACCAAACAACAAAATTATTATTAAACAATCGTGAACGATACATTCCATCCAAATATTGTATTATTCTTTACTATACAGTACTATACCATACTATACCATACTATACCGTACATTATGAAACCATGACAAACCACTATCCAAACAAAGTGTTAACAACAACAACAACGGCCATACAACAACAAAAAATTAGTACCAAATGACATTTTGATCTAGAAGTTTCATCTATCAACTAAGTATTCCAGAAGAGTAATCCTCAATCCAACAGGTCATTCCTATGTAATGCAATGATTGCCGCTCGTATTCGTCTGATTTACACCAAAATAGTACATTCGTGGATGGTTGATCCATGATCCCATTTGAATTTTAAATTTTCCTCCTCAATTTTTTTTTCTGTTTTCTCCCCAAAACCATGCCCAAATCCATCTATAAATACCGATTGATGCAGAAGGGAAAATGTGAATTTTCTTAAGGAAAATTGGAGATTCTGGAGGAGAATTCCTCTAATCTCCCATAACCAAGAAATTCAATCGAGAAAATCAAATTTCGATGAAAAAATCAAGCTGTAATAAATTTGTTTGAACTCCAATGAACTAAGCTCGAGTTCTGGTAGTGGTGACATCCTTTTGATTAAAGCCCATAATCACAATCCATTGCTCCCAAAAAGTTCAAGCATACTTCGTTGGCTATTTTTATTGCCTTTTTGTAATTCTTGAAATTTGGTGTTCCATCAAGAATGAATCTATTTTAGATGTTTGGTTTTGGAATTTTGTTTTGGTTAAGCTTTTCTTCTAACTAGTTCACGTCTTGTGTAAAATTCACTCAAAATTGCTTTATGTGTTCGTTTGATGTCTGTTGGAATCATAAATTTCATCACAAAGTTTGGCTGATTTTGAGGAGCAAAGACTGAAAATTATGAGCGTTGTTAATTATTTTCATTTGGAACACTGATATAATTTTGGTTCTTTTTTCTCGATTCACAACTCGATAAATACCTCATAGTCCTATTTCTAAAATGCTTTGTTCCATATTTATACTCAAATATCTATTGCATTGTGTGAAGCCATAAAAGATTTGAGCTTTGATCCGAAAATAGTCATGTCACAATTATTTATCTTTAAAACCTTTTTAGAATATTTTGGTGCTGTCTATCATGCGCAACTGTTGGTGAAGTTACAATAAAATTACAAATGAAGAAAATAAAAGTTATCTTCTTCTTGGCTGAGGCGCATATATCTCGCTCTTTTTAAGGAGATTCAAGCCCACCCCAACAAATGTTTTCAAAGGTCTAACAGTAATCTTCTTGGCTTATCACCTCCAAGATACAACATCCTTCTCACAAAGAACAACTTAATAACCCTAGACAAGAGTTGAGTTCAAAGCACTACAAAAAGAACACCTCCCTTGAACTAATAAACTCTTTTTTTACTAACTTTTGTGAACTCTATATTATCTTGTCCTTGGAAAAACATGAAAGAACACCTCTATTTATAGGTGAAGATATTCATCCTTGTATTGAATAAGAATGAATGATGGTAGTAAAGAGGGAAGATCAATGGCCAAGAGGTCTCAAGAGTTACAAGAGTTACACCACATATAAAATAGGATAATGGAGTAATAAAGAGTGGGAATTTACATGAATCTCAAGAAAAATGGTGACCAAATTCATCCATTATAAACCATGAAATATCACTCCTTGAATGAATTACATACAGTAACTCACGTCCATTATGGCCTTGAACCTACCATTAACTCCAAGCTTAAATAGGCAGAAAGTGGTGCCTTAAGTTAATAAAAAAGTTAACAGTTTCATGTTTGTACAAATGGAAGAATAAAGGGTTGTACCAATCAATATCAAATGGAGCAGTTAAATATTTAGAAGCTTATGGTAGGTTACCAAAAAGTGAATCAAATTAATATTATTAAGAAAATATTAAAATGCTAATCCATCAACCCCACTCATTTTAATATTAATATGAGAGTCTACTAGCTGAAGGAAAACTACCATGCATAATGAAGGTGTGCTCTGCATTGAACCTCTACTTAGTAAAACAATATTTTTTACTCCAGAGTCATAGTGGTCTCAGACTTGAACTATGATTGCTTAAGGGAAATAAAAAGTTACTGCTTACACATAATAGTCAAGGTGTTAACATGAGCTTTATAGACAACATGTTATGACCTTATGCTATCCCGATTTTCATGAGTGTCTTTGAGAATGAGCCTAATTCTCATAAGAAACGGCCTACCTCCACACTCACATAGGTGAAATCTGTCGAGAGTGCTCCTGTAATTTAGCACCCTACTCATATGAGCTACAAATTTTTATTAAGAGTTTTTTAAACTCATCCTCACAATCATTACAAGTAAATGTGCTCACACCATAGGGAGGGATAAAAAAGGTGCATTTTATCACAACAAGTCATCATGTGATTCATTTTTTCCATTGAACTTGGTTATAGGATCTCTAGTCCCAAGGTTGGGCTTCCTCACATATAACTCAAGATTCAATAGGCTTCAATCCCACCCCCCTCGATATGCTCCAGACCTTTTCTCTTACTAAGTCCTTAGTTAATGGATCTGCAAAATTATCACAAGATTTGACATAATCAATATTAATGGTACCATTTGTCAAATATGATCTTACATTACTGCGTTTTCTCCTTATAGGTCTGGATTTACCTTTGTAATAACGATTTTGAACTCTACCAATTGTAGCGGTGCTATCACAATGAATTAAAATAAGAGGAGTTGGTTTTTCAAAATAAGGTATTAGAAATAACAAATCTTTAAACCAATTCGCTCCTTCACTAGTTGAAGCTAAGGCAATTAGTTCAGCCTCCATGGTAGAGTTAACAATTATAATTTTCTTTTTAGACTTCCAACAAATAGAACCACCACCCAAAGTAAAGCATAACTAGTAGTGGATAAGGAATCACCTGATAAAGTGTTCCATTCCACATCACAAAAGCCTTCAAGTACAACTGGATATTTTTTGTTCCATAATTTTTCATTCCAATTAAGTATTTCTTCTTATAGCATGCCAATGTTCATTACCTGACTTGCTAACTCAACTAAAGACCTATTTTTTCTTTTCGCCACACCGTTAGATGCGGGCGAATAAGGAGGAGTAGTTTCATGAATTGTATCTAATGATCTAACAAAAGAATTACTCATGTGATTCATATTCACGGCCTCTCTCTATCACTTTTTATTCTTTTTATTTTTCTATTAAACTGATTTTCAACTTCATGGAGAAAAGTTTTAAAATTCTCAAAAGCATCACTTTTATTTTTCATTAAGTAAACATATCTAAACTTCGAAATATCATCAATAAAAGTGATAAAATAGCTATTTTCTACACGATTTAAAATTCCTCCAAATTGACAAATATCAGTATGAACTAATTCTAATAAATCAGTTTTTCTTTCAACTTGAAAATGAGGCCTTTTTGTGATTTTGACTTTACTACAAGCCTCACATTTTTCAAAAATTTTTTAATCACTGGAATTAATCCTAAATTACTCATGATTCCCATATAATGATCATTTATATGACACAAACGAGCATGCCAAAATTAGTAGAAGAAAGCATATAAACAAAAGTAGATGTTTTATTAATTTCAACATTCAACGTAAACATACCATCACATGCATACTCCTTTTCCACAAATATATCATTTTTTGTAATTACATACTAATCAGATTTAATAATCTGTTTGAAGCTTGCTTTATTAAGAAGAAAATTAGACATCAAATTTTTTTTTACGGAAGGAGTATAAGTACATATTTTAAAATTAATACCCTTCCAGAAGTAAACTTCAACTCGACATCTCCCGTTCCAAGTACTTGAGTTGTGTGAGAATCTCCAAGAATGATGGTTTTGGGCTCCTCAAAATTATTATATTTTTTAAACCAGTCTTTGTTATAACAGGCTTGACAGTTTGTACCAGAGTCAGCTCACAATCCATCAACATTCTCCACCATGTTTATGTCTGTTATCACTGCCACAAATAGTTCTTCAGTAACGTATGCCTGAGGTATAGGCCCATATTTTTTAAATTTACAAAATCGAGAAATACCCTTTTCTTGAACTTCTTGATTTTTTGCTTGGTTATTTCCACCATTATTGTTCTTGGAATGTATACCATCATTTTTCTTGATTTTTTTCTTCTTAGGCTTCAAAGTAGTATTTTTCTTAGTTTTAGGGCCAACATTGTTTGAAGTAGTAAAATTTACCTTCGGTGTGATGTTATTCTCTTTTGTTTGCAAAAGTACATCTTGGCCCCTTGCTTCTTCTTCTATGTGGATTCTCATTATCAAAGTCTCAAGTGAAGTTTCCTTTTACTTGTGGCGCATAGTTTTTTTAAATTCCTTCTACGAAGGTGAAAGTTCGTCAATTATGCCACAAACAATAAGGTTATCTCCATTTTTGACTTCTTCTGACCTGAGCTCTCCAACAATCATTATGAAGTCCCGAGCTTAATCTATCACTAATTAATTTGTTATCCACTATTTGAAAACAAAAAAATCTGCTAGTGACATACTTTTTCGCTCCCGCCTCCTCAGTGTCATACTTACTCTGCAATGATTTTCAAATTTCTTTGCACTAGAGTTAGTTCTATCATAATAATCATAAATCTTATCGGATAAATAATTAAGAAGAAAATACCGACACTTGTAGGAGTCACCATCGTACTTTTCAACTTTCTCTTGAAGAGAAATAAGTTCATCGTTGGTCATGGAAGAGTTATCTACTTTCTTTGGATTCTTCTTAGTTAACACATAAGAAACATTGATAATACTTAAGTAGAAAAGCACTTTACCCTTCCACCTCTTGAAGTGAGTACTGTTGAACCGAACTGGCTTGTTAAGATTTACCATCTTGACATTTGTGGGTTGTTCAGTTGTTTCCATTGAATTTCCTTAAAATTATTGGTGAAGTTACAATAAAATTACAACTGAAAATTACAAATGAAGAAAATAAAAGTTATCTTTTTTTTGCCCGAGGCGTGGATATCTCTCTCTCTTTAAGCAGATTCAAGCCAACTGTAGCAAATATTTTCACTGGTCCAGCAGTAATCTTCTTGACTTGTCCCCTCTAGGATACAACCTTCTCATAATGAACAACTCAATAACTCTAGACAAGAGTTGAGTTCAAAGCTCCACAAAAAGAACACCTCCCTTCAACTAATAAACTCTCCTTTACTAACTTTTGTGAAATCTATATTATCTTGTACTTGAAAAAATATTCAAGACCACCTCTATTTATAGGTGAAGGTATTCATCCTTGTATTGAATAAGAATGAATGATGATAGTAAAGAGGGAAGATCAATGGACTAGAGGTTTCAAGAGTTACATGAGTTACACCATATAAAAGATAGGATAATGGAGGAATAAAGAATGAGAAATTACATGAATCTCAAGAAAAATGGTGATCAAATTCATCCACTACATACCATGAAATATCACTTCTTGAATGAATTACATGCAACAACCCATGTCCATTATGGCCTTGAACCTACCATTAACTCCAAGCTTAAATAGGCAGAAAGTGGTGCCTTAAGTTAATAAATAAGTTAACAGTTTCATGTTTGTACAAATCGGAGAAAAAAGGGTTGTATCAATCAATGTCAAATGGAGCAGTTAAATATTCAGAAGCTTATGGTAAGTTACCAAAAAGTGAAGTAAATTAATATTATTAAGAGAATATTAAAATGCTAATCCATCAATACAACATGATCTCGTACGTCCCTATTCTGATCTAAAAGTGTTGGAAATCTGTACATATGTGAAGGGCTTGAAGGCTGGCTTGTACCTTTGTTTTTGCAAGTAAAGCTATCATGACGTTAAAATAATCACAATCTTCCTTTTGATTGGCCATTGATGGATTTTGCACGTATAAATATGGATTGTCCTTCGGTTCTACACCAAGTCTCCAAGTCAGTAGCTAAATGGTATGAATCCATGCTTAGGTAACTTAATGTGATGAATCTTCATGTCTTGGATGTATGGTTGGCTAGCTACATGTCTTATTTTTTCTTTAAACTCATGTTCTGAATGACTTCTTCATACTTTGACACCCAACTGTTTTGATTTGTCAAAGGTGTCTTTAAATATATGAAAGTGAGCTATTTCCAAAGTTCTTGTTTGGTTGATTGCGCTTATTGTTTCACAAGACTAAGTAGCAGTTAATCAAAAGAGTTGAGTAGTAATAAGGTTGTTTCTTTATGGTATTCTATTAATTAATGATGAGCCTCTCTACATCTATCTTTGATTCTTTAGAATTATATAGTGTTTTAGTGTAGTTTCTGGAGAAGTTTGGCTAAGCTTCACTTTGTATTAATTTCTAGGTATGATTCTACATGTGGAAAGCAATGATATTTTTTGTAGAAATATTTCTATTGTTGTATGCAACACTCCATTTTATCATATGTTTAAGGAAAAATTAACTATATAAACTTATTAGATTGGTTATTACAAGTTATAGCAAAACTTTTAAGTTTTCAAGTTATAGCAACTTTTATTTTAAAAAAAAACTTAAAAAAGGTTTTTAAAAAAATACGAAAAAGTAATTACTGAAAAGGAAAATAAAGATTTAATACAACTAATATATAATATTCTTTCCTTAAATATAGTTAGCCTTAATTACTGATATTAATCTATCCCCAAATCCCTCAACCGTTTTTATTTTCTCCACTTTTAATGTTTGCATTAAGAGTTTTCATCTTCATACACTACCTTCCTCTTTGTACATGATTAAATTCTGGCAGCAAACAAAAAAACGTAATTTTGGCTTCTTCTAACAAATTGCTGAGGATTATTATTTGAAAAAAAAGTAAAAATAAGTATTTATTTTGATAACAAATATGAATTTTGATAATTTGCATTCAATCATAATACGTCATGGAGGGAGATGAGATTCGTCAGGTGTGTTAAATTTTTTATTGAAAATGGATATTTTGCATTCAAAACGAATTTAAAGAATTTATTTGTGTGTTTCTTCAATTCTCTTTTGTTACATTGTTGAATTTTATATAATATGATGATGATTTGATTTTGTGTATGTTTATCAATTGCATGAAAAGTAAAATTGTTGTTTAAATAGAAATACCGAGGGACTTTGGTATTGATGAGATTATGTATGATGTAACTACAAACTACAAAGGATTAGTAGAAGCAGTTGCAACATAGCTGATGAGACACAATTTCAAATAAACTTGAAATAAGATACATAATTAGTGATAAATGCCCAACTATGGTCATACCCAATGACACAAGTGTGAAGGTCTATCTGGAACAGAAGAAAACGGTTGTTGATTTTTTCTTAAAATATTCATTGTACGTTACAACTATGGATATATCGGACGATCTAATTCACCAAACTGAAGGAGCAATTGTTTGTGTTGGACAACAGAGCTGTAAAGAAAAAAATCGAAATGGAGAAAGCTATTTTCAAAAGATTGTGTTCGTTAAGTCTAGATTTTGAAGAAGTTGATACAATTTGTGATATAACGAATATCAACATAGCTATTGGAAAATCAACTCAAAACGAAATATTGGGAAATAGCTGTTGTGTAGCCTATTAATCCAACCTTCAACGGTGAGTGTATGTTGGGAAATCAAAAACCATACTCAAAACGAAGGGAAAATAAGTTGAAAGTAAAAGATCTTGCGTATGAGTAAAAGATCTGGTGTGAAGAATAATGAGTTTTAAAAGTTTTATTGGTAGTCGGTACAAAGTAAAAGAGCTTGCATTTAATTTTAGCTAAAAATACCCTGTAAAATGTGAATTATTTTCCAAATAAAGTTAAAATAATGAAAGCAGTTCCTTTTTAAAGTTAAAAGATGTTAAAAAAGGTAAAGATATAAGAATTCTATTGATAATTAAAGACAGTAAAACATGAAAAAAAGTCTAGAAGCAAGTTAATTATTCAAGTTAATAAAAAGTAAAAAATCAGTTCTTAACTTTAAAAAATATATTTACCATATAAGACTCCTTAGATTGTCAACAAACTTTAATACTTAATTATTAAAATAAAAATAAAAAACATTGATACCTTAACTTGCTATAATTATCCAAAACTTTAATTACGAGTGATAAATGTTAAATGCTAAATCTAAGGAAATAATATAAATAATAAATATTAAAATATTGACTTTCGAATATTTAATTGAAATATTTTTTTTTCAAAAGTTGTTATAGCCTGTAATTATTTCTTTAGTCCAGTAATTATTGAAAAGTTATATTATAACTTGTAATTAACAATCTATTAAGTATATTTGAGATAATTTTCACTATGTTTAATCTTCTTCTTTCTTCGTTAAAATTTGAGTAGCTTATCATTTTCCTTTGTTATTTTGCATGAACCACCCTCATGCGAGTCTACTTGGACACATGTCTTGCATTCCATTGGGCCAGCGAGGCCCAATAGTATCAAGTCGAGCTTCAACAAGTCCAAAAAGTGAACCAATTTTTGAAGACAATAGGACTGTATACACTGTCATGCGGAAAATATACAAGGTTTTGTTTTGATATACAACGAAAAAGGAGAAAAGGAAGCTAACATACAGATGGAAGATCAAAATACACGTATATATATGACTGAATATCAGTCATATACACAAGAATATGCAGAAAACGTGAAGGAAAGTTTGTGATGTATAGCTGATATCCAAAGAAGGGAGATGGACCAAAGTCCCAAAGGCTGGGCAGATTCGAAATGGGCTAGAGGGGCCCAAACTTTATTTTTTCTCCATTTATTCTTGTAATTCATACTTGATTTATGAGTTTATAATCAATTATTGAATTTGGTTAGTCTGAAATAAATTTCCGAGCATTGCTATTTTGTTTTTATCTTCATTTCCATTTCCTTATTTAAATTTCGTCGCTCAAGTTATTTTGATCGAAATAGAGTTAAAATTTAAAAGGGTAACTTACTTAAATCCCTGAATCTTTAAGTGATATTACATAAAATTCCTACTGTTTTATTAATTACATTTTATCCCTATTTTTTGAAATGTGATACATATGTTATATGGTGATACATATAAAAAAGTGATACATTTGAAACTAACAAGATATTAATTTAAGGAAGTAATAGATTCTATTTTATTCATTGTATTCTTCTATTTAAGAAAATATATCTAATTTTTCTCTCTTTTTTAGATTTAATTTAGGTGTTTTAATTATATTTCTCTTTTTTCCGTTTTAATTTTAGTCTACTTTTTTAGATTTAATTTTAATTATGTTTCAATTCTGCTTTTAATCTTTTTTTTTAAAAATATTATTACTTTTGTTTTCTACACTGACTACACCACTACCTTTCATTAATAACACATGAATCACCCATAATACCATACATATCACCAATTAATATCATATGAATCACCCAATAATTGAAATAAATAATTGTATCTACCTTATGAATCACCATAGTATCATATATATGAATCACCCAATAATTGAAATAAATAATTGTATCCACCATATGAATCACCAAAATATCATATATATGAATCACCCAATAATTGAAAAAATTAATTGTATTTACTATATATATCACCATAATACCATATATATCACCCATTAATATCATATGAATCACCCAATAATTGAAATAAATAATTGTATCTACCATATGAATCACCATAATACAATATGTATCACCCATTAATATCATATGTATCACCCATTAAAATCACACAAAATGTATCTATTTTAAGTTTAACACTAGTTTAAGTTTAAAACAAGAACACTATGAACTACACAACATACTCAACACAAGATCACAGTGATCTTTCTAAGAAATGTATTTTATTTTTTCAGACTTTAAGATGAAACAGAAATGTAAAGTCAAATCCCTCGACTTCACGGAGTGTCCTTAAGGAATAATTTCCCTCACTATACCCAAAGTTTTGGAATCTTCCTCCCATAATAAAATGACTTTCAATCCAACTATAGTGGTACCTCAAATAATTAGATTCGTCGAACTCACTTAATGATTTGATTGATCACAAGGAATGTTTTGAAGACAAGAAGAGTTTGTATTTCAGAAATTTTTTCATTCCAAAACCTGTGGATAAATGAAGGTTTATATAGTCGTTAAGTGCCCTTTCTGAAAGGTGGTAATGGTTCATCCAAAAAGGTGTATCCTTTGGAAGAGTCATGTCTGTTCATTCAAAATATTGTGTCTTTTTCTGAATAGACACAACTATCTGAACAGTCACTCCTTTTTTAAAATAATATGTCTTTTCATAAAAGATTGTGTCCCTCCATTTTTCATTCACACCAATTGAACCCAACATGGATCACCATAATACCCATATAATGATATCATATTTATCATTCATATGAATCACCATTAAAATAATAAACATGTATGCATAACTAAATAAATTTATATATGTATCAATAGATTTTTTTTAAAAAAATGGGAGAGATTTTAGGAGAGGAAAAAAAAGTTGTATGCATTAATGGAGGAGAAAAAAATCAGAAAGGAAGATGATTTAAGCATTAATGGAAGAGAAATCAGGAAGGAATATGATTTAATTGTTGATAATTAGGGAGATATTTTAGGGAAGAAAATCTTGAATGAGTTAATGGTGGAGTAAAAATAGGAAGTGAGATTTTGTTGATATGTATCAAGAGTAAAGTTGATAAATGGAATTTTATGTAAATTTTTAAAAAGTAAGGGATATTAGGTAATATAGTCTCTTAAGTATGGGATTTGTGTAATTTATCCAATTTTAAAATGAGTCATTTAGTTATTTCTCCTAAATTAAGTTTTTAAGTGTAAGATGACGTCTTCTTCATTCATGGACTAAATAGCTTACTTAAACTAAAGAGAATTCTTCCCCTTAGGAAAATCATTTTTTCTTTTCATAATTAGTCATAAATTTGATAAATTGTTTAAATTGGTGTTTTCTTTAAAAGTTCCATTATTTAAAAATTTGGCGTTTGTAATAAAAATAACTTTTTCTCCCTTTTTATTGAAAATAACTCTATCTCTCTCAATTTGATAAAGATTCAGATTTCGCTTAACTTTCCCTTTTTGAGACAATTTTTTTTCAAGTTAAATAATTTTTTTTTCACTTCAATAGAATAATTGCTATATTCACAAATAAATTTAAAATTTTACAAAGTTAGTCATGTTTTTAAAATTTGTCATTTTTATAAATTAGTTAAATTATCTTTCGATTAACCATTTAGTAGATGCCTTAAAAGTTTACTCTTGAGGTGCCTTAAAAACCTTCTCAAGGTGTTACCGGAATCATTATCTAATTTTTCTATTTCAAAAGTTTGTTTATGTTTTTAAGCTTTTGAAATATTTTTTATTTTTTAATACTTTCTTAAAAATCAAACGGCGACTCTATATTTTCTTAAATTATCTAAAAAATTTCTTTAAAGTTTTAAAATATTTTAAAAAGTCTAAAATCATGTCTTCTAACCCTTCGAGCCCAAAAGGGATAAAACATCGGGTACCACATTGGTACGTTATGATGTAATGACAAGGATGAGAATGATAAGAGATGACGCACATCTTGCATACATGCACTAATTTACACATATTAAGCACCATTTGATCAATATATGTGATGGCGAATGATTGATGCAAATGATTAAGTATGAATGTCTATGAAAGTGACCTTGTGAGTGTAATAACATGATGAGTTTGATGTTTTGTTTGAATGATATCATTGATTATGAATCTTGTTATGATCACATTTGTACTTATTTAATTTGTTTTCTTGTACATTGTTAAGTCAATCAACCTATGATGCTTACCAGTACTTGTTGATGTACTAATGCTATATGTACTCTTCTTTTTGTTGAGTGTAGAACATATTTCAGTGGTTGACATGTGACCTCTACTCTAGATAGTGATCCATACTTGATTTCGAGGGTGATCACTATGTTTAGGCAACCTTCAGATCTTCTTATGATGTTTAGGCCCTTTATTTCGGAACTAAAATGATTTCCTCTTTTGTTATGTTTTGAATAATGTGTTGGTGTCAGACTTAATTGTTCTTTCTAGATGTTCTTGTATGGTGACTTCAGATCCTGGGATTTTTAATAGATGTTGAAAAAAAAGGCTACAATATTGATATTAGAACTGAAATTAGTAATACTAAAAGAATAGTCACAAATACTGAATCGTGGCAAGCCACTTTCTTGAAAGCGATTCTGGCCCGACTCTGGTGCAAATTCTT
>NC_061111.1:186559878-186603923 GCF_002878395.1 Capsicum annuum
AGTTTGGAGGTTGTCCAAACCAATTGCCCAAAAGTTGTCAAAGAATAAGAAGCCAAGATTAAGGCAGAGAATTAATGAAGGGGAGAGAGTATATTGTTTTCTATGTTTTCTTACATCTTTAGTTCTCAAATAATGCTCCTTAAATAGGTATATCATTTACGTTTCATCCATCAAAAGAGTGAATGGAGACAAACAAGGTTAATGTGCATAATGTAACATTACTCTTAAATTAATGACAAAGTCATAATGGCTAGTAACTTTCAAGACTTATGAATGTCTCTTCAGTCACAAAGTTACATTTATAAGAAACCATCATTTGAATGAATGTATAATATTTATGAAGTAGTAACTCTCCATCCTACAAACTCTTATGACTTACGAAAGTTTACACTGATTTATTACAAAGAGTTACAAAAGTTTTTAATCTTTGCATTAATTAAGAAGGAATTATTCTTCAATCCCCCACTAATGCAAATATAAAGAATGGAACAAATTTTGGGCAAAAGGAAGGAGCAAGTACTTAAGTGTCAATATATTTCGATTTGAATTGACACGTAGTGATATGAGGCAACAAAAAATATCCAAAAAGTGAAGTACTCTTGAACTAGATGGACATAAGTTGAGACCCTACCAACACATACCATATCCTTTATTTTAAGCAACCTCCGTGATACTATAAAGTTCTTTTTATGGTCATGCACACAAACTTTGGGTATCATGAGTACTCTAGAAAGATGACCCAAGTCTTTCATAAAAGGCGAAAACCCTTTACACTCACGTAGGTGATCCATAAAGTCTATCTCATAGACCACCTTAAGGCTATGGATCATTAAGAGCAAAATTAAGCTCAACCTTATAATACACTGCCTCGCACCATAGGGATAGGATATGTAGTGTTTATTGAAGGCCTATATGGATTTTTTTGACTATAAATGGGTATCCACTACATTACCTCAATCCATAGGATTTAGCCCCATCCCCCTCGACAATTCAAGGACCATTTTCCTTGTCAAACCCTTGGTCATAGGATCTGCCAATTTTTTTTCGGACCTTACATATTTCAAAAAAATAACACCATGTATCAATAATTGTTTAACTGCACCATATCTTATGAGAATATGTCTCCTTTTTCCATTATATACACTATTTTAGCAATCCCAATTGCCGCCTGTGAGTCACAATATAAAGAAACTGGTGACAATTGTCTTCTCCATAAAGGCACATCTGCCAAAAAGTTTCTTAGCAACTCAGTTTCTTACCTTGCTAACTTGAGAGAAATGAATTCAGATTCCATGGCAGAACGTGCTATACAAGTTTACTTTGAAGAATTCCATGAAATAACACCTGCACCCAAAGTAAACACATAGCCATTGATAGAGCTAACTTCATCATTGTCATTCATCCAGTTTGCATCACAAAAACCATCTAAAACTATAGGAAATTTATTAAAATACAAACACCAATCCATAGTACCTCTCTGATATCTTAACAAGTGATGAAGAGCATTCCAGTATTCACTGCTGGGATTATGAGTATATCTACTCAATCTACTAATAACATAAGCTATATCAGGTAGATCAACCTTATCCAAACACCCCCACACTTTCAGAAATTTTAAGTTAGGGGAAAACCCTTTCCAAAACTTATATGAGGTTTTGTCTAACATTTTATAAGGGACTCTATTAAGAATATAACATGATGACAAGGTAACTTTCCCCCACATATAGTCAGGTAGACTCGAGCTTAAAAGGATAGAATTCATTATTCCTTAAGAGTTTTATTCTTTCATTCGGCTACACCATTTGGTTGGGGAGTATAGGGAGCACTAAACTCATGGATAATATCATTTTTCTCAAAAAAATCTTCTAGAGTTTTAGTACTATATTCACCACCTCTATCAGATAAAAATCTCTTGATTTTCCTGTCTAATTGATTTTCTACTTCTGTATTGAATTTTAAAAACATGCTTTTAGCCTCATCTTTATACTTAAGGAGGTATACCTTAGTGTACCTAGAAAGGTCATCAACAAAAGTATGTAATACTTCTTTTCACCTTTACTAATAGTGTTCTTAAAATCTGCTAAGTCTGAATATACTAGTTCAAGCAATTTTGTCTTTCTACTAGTAACACATTTAAAAGTTTCTTGGCATGCTTTGCTTTTACACACACGGGACATTTAGAAATGTTGTCAAAATTTACTGCAGGAACTAAATACATTTTTCTAAGTTTTTTAATAGAAGCAATATTAACATGACCTAGTCTACCATGCCACAATTAATAGACTCAACAATATAAATAGAATTAGAAATATCTGCATTATTGATAGTCTCTTGAACAGTGTTTAGTATAAATAAACCTCCACTAAGGCATCCTTTCCTAACAAAGTCTCTTCCATGAGAAATAATTATTTTATCAGCTTCAAAAATAAGTTTAAGGCCTACTTTATCTAGAAATGGTCTAGAAACTAAGTTTCTACCGAGAGAGAACATACAGAATATTTTTCAATAGTAATGTTTTATTAGAAGTTAATTTAAGAGAAAATTTTTCTTTACTCATAACTCCAGCAGTAGTGGAGTTACCCATGTAGACGCACTCGCCATCAATGAACTCGACAAAGTCATGGAACAACTCTTTATTG
Source organism: Capsicum annuum (assembly GCF_002878395.1). Lineage (NCBI taxonomy): Eukaryota > Viridiplantae > Streptophyta > Magnoliopsida > Solanales > Solanaceae > Capsicum > Capsicum annuum. The sequence goes on from NC_061111.1 coordinate 186,562,518, forward strand.
GTGTAAAAATGCCTTGAAGCCCCTGTGTCTAACACCCAGTCAATCTTGTTAGCTACCAGGTTCGTCTCGACAACTACTCCAGTAATCGTTTCATCACCCTTAGCAAAATAAACTTGGACATCATTTTGTCTTCCCTATTTTGAGTTTTACAAACTATCTCATATTTCTTTAGCAGATTTGTAAGTAACAAATAAATCAAATAAAATGTTAGTCATATGACTCAATAAATGCCCTCTATCATTTTTGCTATCATTTTTAATGTTCTTTTTAGAAAATTCATCAACAATCACAACAGTGTTAGAATCAGTAATAATGTTAGAATTATCATTAAGTAAAACATAATCAACTTCTAATTGTTCTAAGAAAATTAGAAGTTCTTGTGACTAATGTTTAAAATTATTTTCGTCAAAAGGCTCAAGTTTTGACCAAAAAGTTTTGTTCAAAGAAATAATCATTTATTAATATTGTATGTAAGGAACTCACTTTCAAATTGTTGGAAAAAAAAGGCTACAATATTGATATTAGAACTGAAATTAGTAATAGTAAGAGAATAGTCACAAATACTATGTCATGGCAAGCCACCATCTTGAAAATAATTTTGGCCCAACTCCGGTGCAAATCCTTCTAGTTGGTTGCTCCCCAAGGTTCCATATCTACTTTCAAACACGTGCACTCGTGGTTGGAATTTTGGAGGTTACTCAAACCAATTTCCCAAAAGTTTTCAAAAAATAGGACGCCAAGATTAAGGCAGAGAACTGATGAAGGGGAGAGAGTATATTGTTTTCTATGTTTTCTTACATATTTAGTTCTCAAATGATTCTCCTTAAATAGGTATATCATTTATATTTCATCCATCAAAAGAGTGAATGAATACAAACAGAGTTAATGTACATAATGTAACATTACTCTAAAATTAATGACAAAGTCATAATGGCTAGTAACTTTCAAGACTTATGAATGTCTCTTCAGTCACAAAGTTACATTTATAAGAAACCGTCATCTAAATGAATGCATAATATTTATAAAGTAGTAAATCTCCATCCTATAAACTCTTATGACATACAAAAGTTTGCACAAATTTATTACAAAGTGTTACAAGAGTTTTTAATCTTTTCCTTGACTACGACTTGCCCTATGAGTCATAAGGTGTCTTGATGAGTCGTTGGACTCAAATCATAACCTAAAAAGCAAGTGTATGACTAAGTTCTTCTATGAGTATGAGTCGCTCACAATGCGTGGTAAGGACTCTTAACGAGTCATTGGGTGAAAATCATAGGATGTCCAGTGTTTACCCCAAATAGGTTCTGTGTTGACTACGATTGGACCCTACGAGTCATAGGGTCCCATTACGAGTCATACCAGTTGAGTCGTAGGGTCAAAAGTGTGTGGGTGCCCTAGAAATTGACTTGGCTACAACTCGTGGTTATTAGTCGTAATGAGACCTTACGAGTTAAATAGTGACCCGTAGTCACTGACGACTAAATTTTAGCTTTTAAATTGAGGGCAATTTGCATAATTTCCTTCTTACCCAATTAAAAACCCATGTTCATAAAGAACTTATGGGGGTTATTTGTCATTCATAACGTAATCAAACACTTCCAAAACTCTCTCAAGAAGCCATACTAAGAGTTTCCAAGAGGTAGATCACCTAAGGACTCAAGAGTGGGATTCTCTCCATAAACTTTGATATTTCAGGCATGCTACTCTTCTCTAATTACTAATTTGTTAAGAGCACAAATTTTAAAGTGTTGTTCATATGGTATTGATGATGGTTTTGAAACATGGGTAGAGGGTTTTGAATGCTTGTTGTTGAACAATGTTTTTCCATGGTTTATATATGATTGTTCCTACTTTAATTATGGGTTTGAACTTGTGGGTGCATGGGTATGGTGAATAAATAAGGGGATTGTTATTTCCCCAAACTTATAACTTTTGAAGTGGTTATGACCTCAACCCCATATTGTGAAATTGGTTTTTAATGTGAAAAATATGCATATTGAACTAATCTTGAACTATTACATAATGTGAAAAGTCAATGAAGAATAAATATTTTTGAATTAAACCTTAAGTGGTTGTGTAATTCCCTAAGCTAATGTATAATTAAGCCAAGGGGGTTGTGAATTCCCCCAAGTGATGTAATTGGTTTGGGATGTTGATATTACCTTACAAATGTAGTTGGTATGATGATACCAATAATATATGCCTAAATATGTATCATAGTTCAATGAATGAAAATGTGCGATAATTATTTTAATTAGGCATTAATGAGAGTTGTGTGGCAGAGTCGTAATAGTGGAAGCCTAAAGGGACTAACACTGGAAACTGCGATTGCCGACGCTGGGGTCTAAATGACTAGGTGGTTCGAGTCCCCCTTATTATTATTATATGATTTAGAGGTTTGAGTCCCCCATATTATATTACATGATTGGGTGTTTGTGTCACCTTGATATGCCAAGAGGTTCGAGTCCCCCATAGAGCATATGTATATTCTCTGGTTCGTGCGACCATACACACATAGGCCCTTCTATTTGGGGAAGAGATAGGCCTATATAGACCATAGGTACCTTCTTATATTATGATAGTTAAGCTACACAATCTAGGCTATAGTTTTAAAGTGCATTTTAAGCCTTATTCCCTGTCCTGGCATATGATATATATACGTATATGCATTTGATTATGTACATTGGATTTTAATGATTTGAAATATTTATCATAATATTTTGTTATCCCTATCCCTGAGTTACATGCTAGTGTTCACCCCACTAATCATCTTCAAATGTTATATTCCCATACGATGCAGGCACCAGAGATATTTATACTTTTCTTGCATAGAGTTAAGTGGATTGGCTCAGTTCGTCGGTTCGTTATGGTGAAGTGGTGAGCCTCTAATCTCTGAAAGACTTAGACATTTTATCAGTTCTTATCTTATATTAGAATTGAGAGTTTTCATTATCCTTAACATTATCATTATCATTACCAGAGTCTGGGACATGTCTCGACCAAGGCTGGTTTTTGATTTTTTTGTTAGAGGCTTTGTTGAATTACTATGGACTTAGGTGATATTGGTCGGTTGTTTTGGAAAGTTATTGGTTATCGGTCATACACTTATCTTTTATTCTTTAATCCTACATTGTGCTATCTTGTCATATTTTTAAAATTTATCTGAGGTTGGGGATGTTGTGTTCACTTGGTTAGGTGCAGGGGTGGTCCCAGTCCATATGGGATTTGAGATGCCTATCACGGCTAGACCCTGTTTTGGGTCATGACAAAGATGGTATTAGAGTCTAGGTTTGGTATCGTTGGGTTTATGCAAAGCCGTGTTAAGTAGAGTCTCTTTTATGGGTGTGTAGCGCTCTACACTTATAAGGGAGAGGCTACGAGACATTTAAGAATATTTTCCTTTCTTGTTATTCTATTTTGAGCTATAGAGTCTAAGGTCTTGAATCTTCTCTAATTCTCGTATGCTTGTTTTTCAGATCATGCCTCCTAGAAGATTTAATGCTCGTGGGAACTCTTCTGTCCCATCTGAGGATAATGTGGACGGAGCTCATCCTACTCCAGGAGTTCAGACCTGGTCTAGGGTCGCTGCTTCTAATTGACCTGATGGAGCTCCATTGGTTCCCCCATCCCTCCTCAGGTACATCGAGCTGACGTGTCTAATGCTAAGTTTCTCCAGTCGATTCATTTGCTTACCTAATTTGTGGCCTCCCAGATGTAGCATGTTGCTTTTATTGATCCATCCTCTGAGGCAACTAGAGTTTGACAATTTATGAGGTTGAGTTCTCCTACTTTCACTGGTTCTAAGGTTGAGGAAAATCATCAAAATTTCATTGATGAGATGGAAAAGAGCTTTTATATGATGCATGCTACTGATGTAGAGGGTGTAAAATTCACTACTTATTAGTTGAAGGACGTAGCATACCAATGGTATGAAGAGTGGGGGAAGCTTAGGGGCAATGATGTTGAATCTGCTTTGTGGGATGATTTCTCTAGTGCTTTTCTTAATCGCTTCTTTCCTCAGGAGTTGAGGAAGGTGAATGCTGAGGAATTCATGAATTTAAAGTAAGGCACGATGATAATGAGAGAGTATGACTTAAAGTTTCATCAACTATTGCGTTATGCTCCGGAGTCGGTGTCTAGTATGAGGGCAAGAATGAGGTAGTTTGCTCTTAGGTTGTCCTGTGAGTTCATCTTGCAGAACAAGGCTACCTTGTTAAACCAGGATATAGATATCTCTAGACTTGTGGTGTATATGCAACAAGTGGAAGGGGAAAATAAGATACAAGTGAAGGTGACTGAAAGATAGAATAAGAAGTTTTGCTACTCAGATCATGAAGAAGGTCAATACCAGAATGGTAGAAACGGTGGAAAATAGTCTAAGAAGAAGTGAGAACAATTATGGTTCCTACTCTATGGCTAGTGCTCCTTGTCTTAAGCCGTCAGATGATTGTTGTTCTCAGTATGATAGTGTGTTCAGAGCACCAGGAGCCCAGCCTCAGGCTAGTGGGGCTGTGAAGAATAAGTATCCCTTTCTGAGGATTGATGATCTCTTTGATTAGTTCGGGGTGCTAAGTAATTTTCTAATATTGATCTTCAGTTTGGGTACCATCAATTGAAGATTAGGGAGGCAGATAACCCTAAGTCTACTTCTTGAACCCAGTATGGTCATTTTGAGTTTTTGGTGATGTCCTTTGGTTTGACAAATGCCTCGGTGACATTTATGGATCTTATGAATTGGGTTTTCCATTAGTTTATAGACTTGTTGGTCATTGTCTTTATTGATGATATTTGGGTGTATTCTAATAGTGAGGTGGATTATGTCGATCACCTCTATTTAGTGTTGCAAACCCTTAAGGAGCAACTGTTATATGCTAAATTCTCTAAGTGTGAGTTTTGGTTGAATACTGTGACTTATCTGGGTCATGTTTTTTTGAGTAGAGGGATCATAATGGATCACTAAAAATTTGCGGTGGTTAAGAAGTGACCTAGACCCATAATTCCAACCGATATTCGAAGCTTCTTGGGTTTAGCTGGTTATCGTAGAAGGTTTGAGAAAAAATTTTCTTCTATTGCTGCCCCCATTGACAAGTTGACTCAGAAGAAGGTGATGTTCTTGTGGTCTGATGCTTGTGAGGATAGTTTCACAAAGTTGTAGGATAAGTTAACTTTGGCTTTAGTCTTGACTCTGCCCGAGGGCAATGATGATTTTATTGTGTATTGTGATGCATATCAGGTGGGATTAGGCTATTTATTAATGCAGCATATCAAGGTGGTTGCTTATGCTTCTAGACAATTGAAGGTTCACGAGAAGAATTACCCAGCTCATAATTTAGAATTGTTGGCTATGGTATTTGTATTGAAGATCTGGCGACATATATGGGGTCTATGATGATATTTATTCTGATTATAAGATCCTGCAATACATGTTCATTCAGAAGAAACTAAATATTTAGAAATGAAGAGAGCTTGAGTTGCTCAAAGACTATGACATGAGCCTTTACTATTATCCAGATAAAGCTAACGTGGTTGTTGATGCTCTTAGCGAGTTGTCCATGGGAAGCTTATCTCATATGTATGAGAAGAAGTGGGATTTTATAAAGGATATTCACTATTTAGCTAATATAGCAGACCATCTCTTAGATTTCAAGGATGGTGGTATGATTGTTCAAGAGGTGGTAAAGTTATCTCTTGGAGCTGAGGTAAAGGAGAAATAGATGCTGGATTATATCTTGATACAAATCAAGAATGATGTGGGTAGGCAGAAGGTGATGGTTTTCTAGATTGGTGGTGATGGTATCTTAAGATACCAGGGTAGATTATGTGTTCCCGATGTAGATGGGTTTTGAGGAAGAATTTTGGCCGAAGCCCATGAGTTGCATTATACGATTCATCTTAGTTCGATGAAAATGTATCATCATCTTAAGGAAATTTATTAGTAGAATAATATGAAGTAGGATGTAACCAATTTTGTGGCTACGTGCATGGTGTGTTAGCAAGTGAAGGTGGAGCACTTGAGGCTCGGTGGGTTGACTCAAGATATTGAGCTGCCAGTATGGAATGGGAAATAATCAATATGGATTTTGTTACCAGTCTTCCGCGGTCTCGCCAACAATTTGATTTAATTTGGGTTATCATGGATAGGATGACTAACTCTGCTCACTTCTTGCTAGTGAGGACTAATTTCTCTTGTGAGAATTATGCCAAGTTGTTCATTGAGGCTAAGTTTCATGCTCTATCTCATTATGCCTTATAGTTGATTACCTTAAAAGAGAAGCGAATCAGATATTTTGTAAAAGGTTTGAACTCAAGGATTCAGTTGACTACCTTATCTGTAGTTTGTGTTGAGTAAGTCTTTTTAGGATGTAGCTGAATTTTCTAAGAAGGTTGAAGCACTTGCAAGATAGAGCGATGTGAAAGCAGAAGAGAAGAAGGCTCAAACCTGTCCAGTTTAGTGGTACTTTCTCAAAGAGGTGTAGTTCTTCTAAGCCCTACCATTCAGCTATGCCAGTACTAGTAGGGGGACTATCGAGGTCAGTTACCATCCTTGCTGAGTCAGGAAGCTACATGCCCTTTTTTTCTTCTTCAGTTCAGAGGCCTAATTTTGGGTTGAAATGCTTTAAATATGGATGTATGGGACATGTAAGGAGAAATTGCCTTAATTTCTTGTCTACATGCCAGTTGAAATAATAACCAACTTTTACTTCTTTAATTTTGATAGGTTGAGGTGGTGGAGAAATGGTAGAGGTCATCTGTAAGGTGGGCATAATAGCCAAGATAGTGGGGGAAACTAGAACATTGCGGAGGAGGACAAGTGGGTAGAAATAGAGCATAAGGTGGTAGGTGGTCAGGGTGGTGATAAGGCTTATAATTTTATAGTTTTGGATCATCCTGAGATGGAAGCTTATGATGTAGTGATCATAGGTCCCATTGTCATCTGTGATCGTATGTTGTCTGTATTATTTGATTTTGATTTCTTTTTTTCTTCTGTCTGTGAAATTTTCTTTTGGTTGGTACTTGAACTGTGAATATCTTACTACTCCTATATATGTGTCTACACTAGTTAGGGTGTCTATGTGTGTTGATCAGGTATATTGTATGTGTCCTGTGATGTTCATGGGGTTTAAGACTCTAGTAGACTTGGTTATTTTAGACATAGAGGAGTTTGATGTCATCTTGGGGATGAGTTGGTGTCTCCTTAGCATGCCATTCTTAATTGTTTTGCCAAAACTATTATTGTAGCAATGCCCAGGGAAGAGAAGTTAGAGTGGAAGAGTACTTTTAGCCTAGTCCCATGAGGGTAGTGTCGGTAATTTGTGCACTAAAACTAGTAAATAGGGGGTGTCGGGCATTTTTAACCCATCATTAAGAGGATAAATCTGTAGCCTATCCTATAGCATCTGTTCTAGTGGTGTGTGATTTCCTAGAAGTGCTTCTAGATGATCTTTCGGGTGTACCTCCATAGTGTGAAGTTGATTTCTATATAGTCTTAGAGTCGGGGACTAGACCTATTTCTATTCCTCCATACCGTATAACACCTACTGTATTAAGAGAGTTGAAATCTGAGTTGAACGAGCTGTTAGAAAAAGGGATTCATTCGCCCAAGTGTTTCTTCTTGGGGTTCACCAGTGTTGTTTGTGAAAAATAAAGATGGTAGTATGAGGATGTGCATAGACTATCACCAGTTGAATAAGGTAAACATTTGTAACAAATACTCCTTGGCCAGAATAGTTGACTTGTTTGACTAGTTACAAGGAGTTTCAATGTTCTCTAAGATTGATTTGAGGCCTGGTTATCATCAAATGAAAATTATGGCAGTAAATCCTAATGACTGCCTTCTGAACTTGTTACAGGCACTGCAAGTTTTTAGTTATATCCTTTGGCTTGGCCAATGCCCCAGCTGCTTTCATGAGTCTGATGAATGGAGTGTTTAAGTCCTTTTTGGATTTATTTATAATTGTGTTTATTGATGATATACTTGTTTATTCTAAAAGTAACAAAGAGCATGAACCTCAATTGCATACTGTGTTGAAATTATTGAAGGAGAAACAATTGTATGTTAAGGACTCTAAGTGCAAATTCTAGCTTTTTTATTTGTCTTTCTTAGGGAACATGGTTTCTAAAGAAGGGGTCATAGTGGACCTGCAAAAAGTTAAGGTTGTTAAGAATTGGGCTAGACTGATGAATATGACCAAAATCCGTTGTTTATAGGGCCGTCTAGTTACTATCAACAATTTGTTAAAGGGTTTCATACCGTTGCTCCGCACCTGACCCATTTGACTCAGAAAGAAGTTCCTTTTGAATGGGAATAAAAATGTGAGGAGATCTTTCAAAAGCTCAAAGTTATGTTGACTTCGACTCCAGTATTGACCCTGCCTGTTGAGGGTAAGGATTTTGTTATATTTTATGATCCTCATATTTGGATTTAGGTGTTGTGCTGATGTAGGAACAAAATGTAATTGCTTATGTTTCGAGGCAACTAAAGCCTTATGAGAAACACTACCCAACACATGACTTGGAGATAATAGTCGTAGTGTTTGCATTGAAAATTTGGAGACACCATCTTTATAGGGTAAAGTGTGAGGTGTGCACCGACCTCCGGAGCTTGCAACACGTGTTCACCCAGAGAGATTTAAATCTAAGAAAGAGGATACAGATGTGTTTTATTAAAGATTATGATATCTCAATCTTGTATCACCCAAGTAAGGCCAATGTGGTGGTAGATGTACTAAGCCAAAAACCAGTGAGAATAGGGAGCCAAACACTTCTAGTGGCGTGCAAGCACACAATGGCGAAAGGGGATGGATTTTAGCTAATAGTTTTCTGATATTGCAGGAAACTAGCAAAGGCAAGGTGTTGGCACATATGAAGTTTAGGTCCACTTTCCACGATTAGATTAAGAGATGACAGTTTAAGGATAAGAAATTGAACAATCTCAGGAAAAAAAATTATAAGGGGAGGCGAAGATGTCCATTCTAGATGGTGAAGGGGCGCCTTAAGAATCAGAGATCATTATGTATACCTAGGGTGGGTAACTTGATTTCCACTATTTCTGCTGAGGCTCATAATTCCAAGTAATCTATATATTCAAGTGCATAAAAGATGTATGGAGACCTGAGGCAACATTATTAGTGGCGAAGGATCAAGTATGATATCATAGATTTTGTGGCTAAGTGTCAAAACTACCAGCATGTCAAATACGAATATCAAAACCTGGTGGTAATTTTAGTAGATACCTATTTTGGAGTTAGAGTGGTAATGGATGATGATGAATTTTATGGTTAGTCTTCCAAAAACCTTGAGGAGATGCAACTCCATTTGGGTTATTTATTGACCGATTGACTAAGTCAACTCACTTCATTCCAGTGAGAATTGATTATAATATGACTAAGTCGGTCAAAATTTATGTGAAGAAAATTATATGATTGCATGGGGTACTGATGTCAATTGTGTATGATAGAGGTACTCAGCTTACCTCCAATTTTTGGAACAGGTTACAGTCCGAGTTGTGGTCTATATTAGGCCTGAGCACAACTTTCTACCCACAGACGGATGGTTAATCTGAATGGACTATCCAAGTGCTTGAGGATATTCTTAGGGCTTGTCTTATGAACTTCTAGGGTCAATGGGATAAATACCTATCATTGTATGAGTTTTCCTACTACAACTACCGCTCTAGTATTAACATGACTCCTTTTGAGGCCTTATATGGTAGACGATGTAGTTTCTCAATAAGGTGGTTTAACTTGTTTGAGGTGAGGCCTTATGGGACTAATATGATAAAAGACTCTATGGAAAGTGACATTCATACAGGAGAAGCTCACAACAGCTCAAAGCTGGTAGAAAGAGAATGCGAATAAAAAGGTAAGGGACATGAATCTTGAGAAGAGGCAGAAAGTACTTCTGAAGGTGTCACCAATAAAGGGTGTAATGTGATTAAACAAGAAGGGCAAGTTGAACCCAAGGTATATAAGAACTTTTGAGGTGTTAAAGAAAGTGGGGTTGGTAGCATACAAACTGGACTTATACCTAGTATTTCTGGGGCTCACCTAGTAGTCAATGTATCTATGCTAAAGAAATATCATGGAGATGGTGACTACATTATCAGTTAGGATCCAAAGTTGTTTGATAAGTGATGAGTAGCAAATTTACTACTCATTGATACCCAAATTCTTGCACACTACTATGATTAAATTGTGTAAATAAGGCTAATTTTCCATTGAAATATGTTAATTTCTTGTTTTTAAATCTTGGAGGTCCTATGATGAAAATGAGTTGAAATCAAGATAAAAGGAAAAGAAAATGGAGAAAAAGGAGCAAGAAGTGGAGATCAAGTAGATCAGGCAGCCCTCAGTTACCGCGATTGCTATTCGAGAATCATAATCACGGTCAATCAACTAGGGTCATTGATGACGTCCAACCAATAACTCCTTTTAGACGATGGTACGATCGCTGTCAAGATATAGTAACCCAACTAAGGTTGGGGTATAATCCCAAGGGAACACATAGTTTGATAGATCTCAGTGGTTATAGTCTATGGGCAAAATAGTAAAGTAAACGGGGGGATTTATGTGTAGTCGTGTCAAACACAAAAAAATATTAACTTGGTTGAAAATCAGTCTTAAATGAACACTAGGATTGTTTTGCCCATGGCATCTTAAATTTGGAGGTTTATGTGCATTGTTGAACCAACTCAATACCTTGCATGCAGAATCGATAAGTTATGTACCTCATACAGTCTTTTGGATGAGCAGGAGGATTTCATCCTTTACCTATTGAGTCTCAGAGTGTTGTGTTGCTAACCCTTACATAGGTCCCAGTTAACTATCACCTTTTGAGTCTCAAGTTCTTAGATGAAGGCTAATAATCATTCACATATACCGTTATGCTACAACAAATCGACTACTAACTCCTCAAATTACTGTTGTCTTTATCTTTTCCTAGTTACTACCCCTTTGTTAGAGCAAGTAGCAATATCTAGGTGGTATCCTAATGTGTGCACCCATTAAGAAATCAATCATATCGAAGATAAAGCAATGCATGTCATAGGTGTTGGTTTTCTGTCAATAATCCCACTTTCCCTACTTTATCGATTTGCCAGAGTTTCCATAACCCTAGCTATAGGTTTTGGACGCTCAGGATTGTGAAGAAACGAATAGCATTCATGTTGGAAAGCAAAGATGAAATCACAATGATAAGATGAAAGAAAATCCACAACCGTAAACCAAATAGTCAATCAAAGTCAATACAATGGAATCCCAAGATTAAAGATGGATCTTGAAATCAAAATATGTTTCTAAGTGGTAAAAGTACATCCTCTGTATATCTCCTCTCTCTCTGACTAAAAAGTACATAAAAGGTATTTATAGTACGAGAGAAAACCCTAAAAACCAAGCCCGAATAAAATAGGGAAAAACCGGGTCTGTGGCCACCTATTTCCTGCATCTATGGTCTGGCAGGGCACAAGTACTACCTGCGGCCCAGGCATAGTGAGCAGGTAGTTGGCGCAGGTAGCAGGAGAAAAAAATCCCAAAATGTTCAGCTCTCGAGATTTTGACTTTCTGGCACCTTGTTTGTGTACATGTGGTTTGTATGTCGTACTTGCAACCACATATTGACTTGGCACGTGTCGGAAGTCAGTTTTTTAGATTTTCTTCGAATCTCGAACATGCATTAATCATAATAAAGCTGGAGAACATCCCATCCATAATCGCTCCAAAAGTAACCAAAAATGCCTTTTCACCAATTTCATGAACTTATCATTCAAATTATAGTTTTCTGCATAACATACCAAAAATAGATCAAATCTAACAAAAAGCCTTCATAAACTTGCATATTTTCCTCGTTTTAAGCATTGAAAGTGCTATATTTCTATAGCACATCAACACCCTCAACTTAGAATGTTTGCATGTTCTCAGGCAACAAAAACACAATAAACAAAAATGATGCTTAACTAGGAGAATCTAAGATTTTCAAGGCAGTCAGTCATCACATTTAGTTCAAAGCACAACATCCCCTCCCACATCTTTTTTTCAAAACCAACCATGTATAAATATGAAGCACCACAATGTGACATAAAGGAATCAAGGTATGACAACTATTTTAGCAACAGACAACCACTCATATGTACAAATTACACTACTTGAAACAAGCATATAGCTAGCAACATGACTCAAGTGTCCTTATAACAAGAATGTCCCACTCACTCATATGAAATCATACATGTCAATACAGGGACGGTCAAGATACACTCACACTCAACAAATTAATGCATGTTAAATACCATAGGATTTACCTTATTTTCTTTACCTTAGCATTTAGATAGTTAAATCAGGATCACTGTAGGACTTTTCTCGGCTTGTAATGTAGGCTTGGAGATGGTACGATAGGTAAGGACATTTAAACTAAATAAACCTCCTTTGAACTACACTAACTTTTGGGGTCTGACTAACTAGCCAATTTCCTTTTATTCCACCTAATTTTTCCCTTTTATTCTTTTATTGAACATTCAGGTTGGGCGTGACCTTTGATTTTTTTTCATAATTTTCCTTTCTTTTTTTTCTTTTCTTTTTCTACCACACCCAGCCCTACTACTTTTTCTCTTATTTTACCTGCCTTCATACCCATTTTACACTACACACTTCTATGATAGCCACCCTCAACTTAGGCTTTTTGCCCGTGTTAAGGTGCATAATGTCTAAGGAGGACCAGGGCCAAAATAGGTTCATTGTAATATAAATGGGAAGGTGAAAGGTGTAACAAGAAAAATAGGCTATAAGGCTCAAAATAGAGATCAAGGGACAATTTGCCCATGGAAGGTCATTTAGGCTAAAAGTGGACTAGAATAAAAAATGATCTATGATCCTTTCCTCATCGACTATCCTTAAACCTAAGCAAGACTAACCAAGCAAGTTTTGAATTTAACATACAAAGGGAACTAGGTAGAATCTCACACTTACATAACATAGAGTCACCTTAAAAATTACTACCTATTCAGTTCATGCAATTGTCAGCAAATGGTTATTATGTCCCTAATACTAATGCCATAACGAGATTCACAAAGTTTACACATATGTACATCATCACAATTCCAAATCATAACATTTTAGAGGGTTATGAAAAATCTGTCAAATTTGACTACTGCCCTAAATACTCAATATCTCCTAATTACACAAAAATAACACAATATAAAGAAAACACAATCTTACACATAATTATTCTAGACATGCAAATTCTACAACCATGTCACGGTTGACGAGAAAAGAAGCACAATAATAAAAATCCACGTTGGCATGGCATGCCTACCCCCAACTAAAAACTACACACTATCCTCAATGCACTAAGGAAAAACAAAACATAGGGAAGTGAGAACATACCTAGGATGAACTAAGCATCTGAGTTAGGAGACTCAAATAGGGGCATAAAAGCTGGTAGAGGCGATGGTGGTGGCGGTGCACTACTGGATGATGCACCCGCTGCTATAGTATTACGCCTTTGCCTACATACGAAGGCAGTCTCTAAAAAATCATGTATGGCCTTTTTAAGGGCCTCCTACTCTATCATAATAGGATCCTGCAAATCATGCAAGTGACCTCTTTTTGTCCCAACTGCTAGGAACTCGTTATCCTCTTTCTCAAAGAAGTCAAACTATCGCGGTGCACACGGAGGTGATATCTAGACTACAGGGGGTATCATAGATAGAGTAGCAGTGATATGACTCTCTACAATAGAGTGTATGTCTGCTCGTAGGATATCAAAATCCTTTCTCATCTGAATCAAATCTGGCGCACCTGTCTCTTTTATATTGGGATATAACCTATCTCTCTAGCTTATCAATCCATGTATGAAACTCTACATGCAGCTCTAATAGTGTGGCTCTCTGAGCATCCTCCCATATAGCCTCGGCCTGCTCATATCTCATCTTAAGCCCTAATCACATCTTCCCAAAGAGGGTAGTCATCTTGGTCTCGACAACCTTCAACCGAGAGTCTAAAGATCTCTGGTTCTCCACTAGGCTCTGTAAAAATGTAGAGAATATAGTAATTAAACTAGTATAGAAGTTGTAGTGGATAGGCGAGCAGGCTTTGTAGATGCACCAACCAACTCTGAGGTTGAAGCCGGGGCTGAAGTAGAAGTAGCCTGTTTTCCCTCGCCCTGAGTACTCAAATCTACAACATCTCTATGATCCTCTATATCCACGTCTATACCAACACCTACATAATTTATATGTTTCTCATCAGGCTCTGCGGAAATTGACGGCCCCTCAGACTGGGCTTGTGGTACTACTGTCTACTGTCTATATCTCCTAGAAGTGTATGGATGTTCCAGAACCTTCATAGTCTTCATCTATGTAGTTACGGTGACAATTACCCTCTTATCAATACCTAGTAACTCATACACACCTACCTCATCACATAGCTTCTGAATCATACAAGTAAATGACAGGTTAGTTAGTTTACCAAAGGCTCTATCATGTAGCTCATGCCTGGGGATAACAGAAAAATCAATATCACAACTAGCCATTAAGCATTCAACTAATGTAGCTTATTCCCACATTAATGTGTTATCTGAAGTAGTGGGAAGTAGGCTGTAATGAATCAACAACCACCAAAATCTGGCCTCTAGTGTCAGCAAACCCTTTTTTTTATCACAACTGACCCTCAATCCATGGGGTCTCATCACCCTGTGGTGAAATATAATTGGCTATCTACCTAGCCATATCAACCCTCTCAGCTCTATATTTACCATCCCACATAATATGACAATCTCATGCGATCCTCAGTTTATGGTTGTACTTTGTTGTAGATACATGTGTAATATAATTTGGGCCAAACATGAATCTTTATAGTCTTCTCTCTAATATCAACTCTGACCCCTCTGACTAGTGTATGATCAAGCTATAGTTTTCATGTAAGTCTGATTAGAACTGGATGATGGCGCATAAGAAGAACTATAGTGGCTCTATAATATGCATAAAGCTCCCACACCATAGCCGGGATGTAAGAATCAAGTGGCCTAGTTATCTACCAGAGCTGATACCTATCAAATACTGGTCGAAGCTATGGTAACTGCTCTAGCCCTGATAAGTCAATTCGACACTCCTCATAGATACTGTAGGACTGCCTAGCTCCCAAATACGACTGTCAATATCATTTATCTCATGCATCCCAGCCATACACCACCTTAAATTTCCCTCCCCGAGAGGTGCATCTGGGGTAGGTACGGATGTCTTCTCCTTCTATGCCTTATGGAAATCCTGTGTTGTACCCTCTTCAGACTGGGGTACCTCTAATGAATGCTCCTGCTCAACCTCCTCAGAAGAGTCTTGGGACCCCTCCTCAAACTGAGGGTCCTGAGCATTAGCTTGTAGAGTAGGCTCAGTCTCTGCCTTCTCCTCGTCCTCATCATCAAGTGGAGGATTATGTGATAGTAATATCCTTGTAGACTTTATCCTCAGTCGAGATATGGCTGACTGAGCAACCTAGCGAGTCCATCCTTATATGACTCTGCATGTCACTATAATTGTAGCAACAATATGACACTGTCTCAGATACTCCTCTACCAAACTGCTAAGCTCAGGAGACTCTACCCATCTCTTCAAAGTACCAACTGCTTTCTTCTTTATTGCTTTAGGTGCCATGTATACCTAAAAAATCAAATATTACTTTCCAACAAATGTGAGTGGTAGAGAAAGTTGAAGAAAAACTTAAAATGCAAAAAGTTTGAATTTATCCTTACTTTTCACACCCCTATAACCTATTTGAAACCCCAACAAGTTCAATGTTTAAACACTTATCAAGAATCATGACTGTCAAAGAAAACAAATAAGTTCAACTCATGGTATTACTTTTGTTCATTCAAGTTTAACTTTCGGTTAGGGCCTAAACTTAGAATATTAACTAGAAACAAGGCCCTACATTTATGATTTTAGGTTATTTCAAGGATCCCTCATACAAGTATGATACTTTCAATATATTTAGCAATGCATTACACATATAAACTTATTTCAACAATAGATAAAATATTCCATCACCATTAGGATCCAAGAAAGTTACTTATTATATGAAAATTCGGAAGAGAATAATGAAGAACTCAAGAAAAATCAAGATTGAAACTTGTTTCTAGAGTGTTTGGACAAGTTGGTATCTCAAATAAGTGTCAATTTTGCCTTTTCTTAAGTGTGGGGTTGGTTTATATTTAAGGTGGGAATTTTGAATTCAAAGAGAAAATTGATGTTTTGAGGATTATAATGAGTTAGAATGAGGGTTAGAATGTTTTTATAGATGTGGAGGGATTTAATAGGTCATATTTAAATATTGGTGGGCCTAAAATTTTAACTAAAAAGTGGGCCTAAACTTGATCTACCCATGGTACATACCCGCGCCTGTACACACGATTGGGTTCTGGGCACATGTAGCACCTTCAACCCACAGGTGCTGGGCGCAGGTGCCGAGACAAAACTTTTGGCCTACTTTTTTGCAACCTAAATTTAGCGTATTGACATTTTTCTAGCTACTTATGGTCCCGTAACCTAAGTTTTAGGTCCCAAAAGTAAAATTAGGTGCCAAAGTCCACAACTTACCATTTTACATCCTCAAAATTTCAACTTTTCAATTTTCTACTCAACTTACCGTGTGGGACTTGTGACCATGATGGACTGATCACACAGTCTCTTTACCTAGAAATCGATGAATGTAGCAATGCTTATCGTATTTCATGTAAGGTGCAAAAGCTAAAAACCTACAAAAACAAAAATAATGAAAACCTAAACACTAAAATATAGTAGGTTGCCTCCCACTCAGCACTTGATTTAACGTCACAACACAACGTGGCTATGTTGGTTATGCAGACCTTACCAACAATCCCACTGCAGTGCTTGATCTAACATCACACCACGACACGGGTATCTTGACTACTCAGAATTCATCAAGATAACCATAGAAATATCCTCCAAGGTCATCAATACAATTAATCACCGACACTACCCTCATGTCGGTTGGCTGCTTCATAGACTTTTAGATATTGAATGTCATCCCCTCATCGTTGACTTAGAATTTCAGCTCACCCTTCTTCATGTTAACCATAGCTTTGCCTATGGCCATGAAGGGTTTTTCTAAAATAATGGGCATCTCAATGTCAACCTTACAGTCCAAAAGGATGAAGTCAATTGGGAAAATAAATTTTGTCCACCCTAATGATCACATCACATGAGATTCCCGCAGGCTTCTTCACTATGCGGTCAGTATCAATAGCCATATCAAAGTCATTTCTAGAGGGTTCAAGCCTAGTTGCTTGAAGATGGCCAGCAACATCAAATTGAAGCTGGCCCTATATCACACAAGGCCCAGGCGAATCTAGATGACTCAATAGTGCATGGTATAGTTAAGGCCCCAGGGTCACTCTTTTTTTGTGCCAAGGACCTAGTCATGACTACACTGCAATGGTGCATTCCCTCAACATCTTCAATATTTAATCCTATTTTCCTTGTGTCTAACTATTTTATGAACCTGGCGTATCTAGGCATCTGCTCTAGTGCCTTAAGAAGAGGTATGTTCAGGCTTAACTATTTCAGTATCTCAATAAATCACTTGAAATTACCTTCCTTTTTCTTCTGCATTAGTCCTTGAGGAAAAGGTGGGGGTATTCTTAGACTCTGTCTTATAGCTGGCTCAAAGACCAGACCCTTACCTTTGTCTTTAACAACTGTATCTCTATCTGTTATCACTTTCTCAGACTCAGAAACATATATCTCATTATCAATTTTTGTAGCAGGTAGTGGGGGATCCATAATAGTGATACCACTCCCCATGGTAATAGCAAGTACGTGACCATTGTTTTTTGGATTTAGCCTAGTATTGCTCGAAAGGGTACCTGGTTGTCTCTGGTTTAGAGTTGATGATATCTTCCTAAACTGGTGCTCCATCTACTTTATAGTAGTGGCATAATATTTTACCTTCTAGGTCAATCCTAAAATATCAACCTTAATTTCCTTAAGGATGGTCTCCTTATTTTCCTGACCCTTCATCAATTTAGCCAACATCTCCTCCATTCTAGATCCTGCATTGTGTCTACCAGGTGGAACATATCTATCTCTTTTTTTCTATAGTCATTCTTCTTTCTCCAGTAACTATCTTTCTCTCTGCTATGGCCTTTATACCTATCATAATAGTTTTGACCTTGGTTCCTTTGCCATTTGGCTTGAAAACCTGCCATCTAATGATCCAAATAATTAGCTTTCTCTTCCAATTTAGACTCATATGCTTTGGAAGCTGACCTTTGTGCTGTTACTGCATTCATTTTCTTAGAATTTATTATTGAAAACTGCTTTGCTAGCACCCCTAAATAAGTCCTTAGCAATATAATTTCTTATGCTACTGTATCATCAGCTGCTCTCTAGTCGCAGGAAACACCTATAACATAAGTATCAGATCCTCTCTCAGCCTCACAAGTTTTCCACCCTGAGTTAGTGAGTGAGAACTAATCTAAGATCTTTAAAGCTGCCTCCCAACATAGTCTCATAAAATCTCCTCCATAGATGGTGTCTACCATTGCTTTGGAGCTGATGTTCAAGGCTCTGTAGAATATCTCTGATAAGCTTTTCCCTAAATACTAATGATTGGGCACTAGTTCAGCTTCTTCTTAAACCTAAACTAGGCTTAGTATCATGGACTTTGACTGCAGATGCCTGAAATTATAGATCTTGTCCTTAAGCTACAATATCCTTGACGAAAGAAAGAACCTGTTTAAAAACTTCCTGCGCAACTCATTCCAAGTCGTGATAGAGTCTCTTAGAAATTCTCCTAACCATAAAGATGCTTCTCCTGTAAGTGAGAAGGGGAAAAGCCTCAGTCTAAGTGCTTCCTAATTTACCCCTGGATTGGAATACGAGTTACAGATCCTAAAGACATTTGCAAGGTGCAAATTTGCATTATCGATAGGTAATTCTGCAGACACACCCTTCAAATTTAGAAGTTGGATCATGGTACTCATGATGTCAAATTTGATTCCTGATGGCAAAATAGGAGGTATTATGGCTCCATTCCCTGTTGGCTCAACATATCCCATATCTTCCTCATCATCTATGTATGGCTGCACATACTAATATACAGGTATAACTTGAACACGGGCACTTCTAGCTCTATCTTGATTTCTACTGAGTGTTTCTCAATGTTTTGTTGCTTGTCTCTGTTCAGCTAGATCCTCATCCCTTGATATGCTCTGAGCTTTTTTCGCTGCTCTTCTTTCTTCTTTAGTTTAAGATAATAGCTCACCAGTCTATCAATCAATAATATTTTATATTCCTTCGACAAGAGGTATAATATCACAAACCCCTTCAGGATTATTACCTCTCTTTGGCTCAGTCATCCAACCAGGTATTTGTAGGATCCTCTTTGGATTTTGATTCACTGGGAGTAAGGGATTGCCTCTACTCCATGTGTTGGCAATACACCAATGTATGCCCAACTAAGAATAAAAAGAAAGACTAAAAACCTGAGAACTGTAATAACCTCAATCTATAAATTAACACCATGTTCCCTGGAAATGATGCCTATTTTTTGATGACGTCCAAGCAATACCTACTTTTAGATGATGATATGGTCATTTTCAAGATATAGTAACTCGTGGTTTGATAGATCTCAATGGTTACAGTCTATAGGAAAAATAGGAAAGTAAATGGTGGATTTGTGTGTAGTTGTCTTGAACATAGAACAATATTAACTTGGTTGAAAATCAGTCTTAAGTGAACACTAGGATTGAGTACCCCCTGGCATTTTAACTCTGTAGTTTTATGTGCATTGTTGGACCAACTTAATACCTTGCATGTAAGATTGATAAGTTATGTACCTTCTACAGTCTTTTGGATAAGTAGGAGGATTTCACCCTTTACCTATTGAGTCTCAGAGTGTCGCGTTACTAACCCCTATCTTGGTCCCAGTTAACAATCACCTTTTAAGTCTCAAGTTATTAGATAAAGGATAATAATCATTCGCATATACCGTTGTGCTACAACGAATCGACTATTAACTCCCCAAATTACTGTTGTCTTTATATTTTCCTAGTTACTACCTCTTTGATAGAGTAAGTAGCATTATCTAGGCGGGATCCTAATGTGTGCACCCATTAAGAAATCAATCATATCAAAGATAAAGCAATGCATGTCATAGGTATTGGTTTTCCATCAACAATCGCACTTCTGCTACTTTATTAATTAGCTAGGGTTTCCATAACCCTAGCTATGGATTTTAGCCACCCATGATTTAAAAAAATAGCATTCATGTTGAATATCAAAGATGAAATCACAATGATAAGATGAAAAAAACCCACAATCGTAAACCAAATAATCAATCAAAGTCAATACAATGGAATCCCAAGATCAAAGATGGATCTTGAAATCAAAATATATTTCTACGTGTTAAAAGTGCGTCCTCTGTATATCTCCTCTCTCTGACTAAAAAGTACATAAAAGATATTTATAGTATAAGAGAAAACCATAAAAACAAATTCCAAACAAAATAGGAGAAAATCGGGTTGGTGGCCACCTACTCTCTGCACCTGCGGTCTGGCAGTGCACAAGTACTACCTGTAGCCCCGACACAGGGCGCAGGTAGCAGGAGCAAAAACCTGCAATGTTCAGCTCTCAGGATTTTTACTTTTTGGTATCTTCTTTATGTACATACAACCCGTAGGTCCTACTTGCAGCCATATGTTTACTTGGCAGGTGATGGGATTTAGTTTTTCAGCTCTTCTTCAAGTCTTGAACATGCATTAATCACAATCAAGCTGAAAAATCCAATCATCCATAATCGCTCCAAAAGTAACCAAAATGCCTTTTTAACTATCTTTATGAACTTATCATCCAAATCATGGTTTTCTGATAAACATACCCAACACAGATCAAATCTAACTAAAAGCCCTTAGAAACTTGCATATTTTCCTTGTTTTAAGCATCAAAAGTGTTAGCCTAAAAGAGCCTACCCGTACATTAAAATTATCCCTAGTCACCCATTTTGATCCCTTGAATATTTCTTTGGAAACAACATTATAAGACATGAGCCATTTGAACTTAATACCTCTTTTTAACCCTACCCTTCTTGAACTTAAAAGTTCAACTTGAGGCTAAAAACCTAAGTTGGGGGTAGTGAATCTTGGAAGAGGTAACTTTGGGCTAGGAAATTTTAAGTGAGTGACTAAGAGCTAAACGATGTGAACAAATGAATAGGAAAAAGAAAGGTTTCAACAAAGGAAATAAATGCATGAATTGTACAAAGAAAAGAGATGAGAAAATATTGTCAAAATATAGGTGAATCAAGGTAGCAAAGTAGGCACATGTGAGAGTTGGAAAGAAACAAAGTGGCCTATGAACCAAAGTTTAATTGAATAGTGTGTAATGTAGAGTTCAAGGAGGGTGTAGTCACTTTGATCCCAAACTTCTATCCTACCCTTTCTCGAGCCTACACTACAAGCTTGAAAAAGTCCTTCGAGATCTCCAACCAAGTGTCTTCAATTTAGTGGTGAGTGAAAATAAGGTCAAGCATATGACATGATACTTATTTGCATTGAGAATTTCTTTATGAGAGTGAGTGCTTGCACTTTAGTCCTTTGTTGCATAATAGATACTTTGGTGTGTGGGACTTCCTTTCGTGAGGAGGCATGTGGACTAGTTAAGTCGGGTGAAGTTTTCATCTTCTGAAAATGAGGCAAAGGAGTGTAGTTGAGTCATTATTGATAGAAAGTCACTTCTAGAGAGTTGGTGGTTTTGTTTCGTTATTCTTAAAAATCTTTTGCATCCTTGAAAGTGTGTTTGATTTTGAGGGAGTTGTTCAAATAGTTTTTCCCATGCTTGTGGCCTAGTTGGTGGTTCTAATTGAGTTCAAAATTATTGTAATCATTTGGTCGAATGAATGGGCATATAATTGAGTATTCTCATTGAAAGAGAAGTAGAGTTGCTTGAGGACAACCAAAGATTTAAGTTGGGGGTGTTGATGAGTGATAAATTTACCACTCATTGATACCCAAATTCTTTCACACTACTATGATTAAATTGTGTAAATATGGATAATTTTCTATTGGAATGAGTTAATTTCCATTTTTTGTGATCGTGCAGGTCCTATGATGAAAATGAGTTGAAATCAAGATGAAAGGAAAAGAAAATGGACATAAAAAAGCAATAGCTGGAAAATAGGAAGATCAGGCAACCCTCAGTTACTGCGATTGTGGTCTGAGAATCGTGATCGGCTCAGTCAACTAGGGTCACCAATGACAATCACAATAGACTCCATATAACCGCAGAAGTACGATCGCTATCCATATAGTGGAATCGCGCTGGAGTGGAAATTATCCAAGGTCAAAATAGTAATTTCACAAAGCTAAGCCCTAAATCTTGAGGTGTTAAAACCTTTTATCAAGAGCATATTTTAGGGAGCTATCCACCCATCATCTATCTTCCAATTTTTTGGGAACACTGTTGTACTACTCTTAGGTGAAGAATACAATAGAGTAATTCCTAAGTGAAGGATTGACAATTTCCATTGAAGATTTGTTGAAATTTAAAGTTTGGGTGCGCATTATCTTTAACTTTCATGGATCAATTTGGTGAAAATTTTGGTATATCTTTAGTTTCTATCTGTATGAGTAGCTAATTCTTCCTCTTGGGGTTATGCTTGATTATGTTGTGATTAGTGTATGGGTGTTGGTAATTTTTTCTCCTAATGAGCTATTTGTTATAATTTTGGTATTAGTCTGTGTTTGAATTGAAAATTATGGGTGAAAACCCCAATTGTGTAGGATTCTATACCATCCTTGAAAGAGGGATATTGGATGAGGGGTATTTGCAAATAATAACTTGAGTTAGCTTGTGGAATGACATCATCTTAGAAATAAGAGTGTTGTTTGAGTTAACTCATTTGATAGTACTATCTTAGAAATAAGGGTGCTAATTGAGGTATTGGATTGGTTGTTTGGCCACATCCATCAGGTGTTCGAAAGAACCGACGAATGACATTTAGTGTTTTATTGAAAGATTGACACTAATACCTCTAAATATAGCCTACCCGCTAAATTTGGATAAATTCTCAATTTTCTATGTATAAGTTCACACCTTAAATGGAATAACACCAAGATCCGCTCCTAATTAATTACGTTCTAATTGTTCTTGCTTGAGGTAGTCCTTTAAAAGCTCAAAAATAGTATATCTTTAGAAACGTTCAAAAACCCCAAATATTTGTATCCCAGGTTAGAATTTAGCAAGAAACTTTTATTTTGACCTTACTCAATCACCATTCACATTATTTCTCATAGATTCGACCCCGACTCTTGTTTGGATTTATATTGACAACGACCGCCTTGCACTTACTTTGATGTGTAAGTTGAGTATTATCAATAAGGAGCTATCTTGTGAAGAGGAATCAAATGATATTCTAGCAAAATATGTGAGGAAGTTAAGGAATCGCGTCATTCCTTGTGTGAATGTTCAGTGGAGAAACCATACCATTGAGGAGGCTACATAGGTGCCGAAAGCAGAAATACAATACCGATATCCCTACTTGTTTATGACTTAGGTACATCCTACTCCAATTATAATGTTTTTGGAATAGTTGTTACTTGGGTATGAACGAGTGATAAATTGGTACCTAATGTAATGACACAGAACATCGTTAGGCTAAATTAAGAGGTAAAAGTTGCACTAAACTCCTCTTAGCTAAAATTTGAGGAATTGAGGACTAGTCGAGTTCTGACTCAAAATTGAGGGTTTGGTAATAGAATAAAACCTGTATTGATATAATTAGTAATAGAAGGGTTTTATATAAAAGTTAGATATCCAACATGTATAGAAAGCCACAAAAACTTTCTGCGCCTGAAATAAACCTATAGAACTTTTGTTAAATTATTTATCATGGAGCTGTTGGTTTGCGTTGTCGAGATTCGTAGTATGTATTGTAAAATAAGGAAAAATGAGAAGATGTCCAAAATTTCTACCTCAAATCACTGCAACAGAAAAAGTAACCATTGTAGTGGTAACAGGTAGTGGTCTGGGAAACCACAACAATGACTTCTAGAAAATGGGCAGGAATTGCTGAAGTGATAATTTAACGACTGTAGCAGTAATTATCCACTACAATGGTAATGAAAAGTTAAATACCATTTGTTAAAATTCAAAAAATATTTTCATTCTCCACTTTTTGAAAACTGTGATAGGATACTGGGGATAGGCGATTTTCAGTGAAAATTTGAGGTTGTTAACCTATGGAGGTAAGTAATTATATTCTAGACTTGAATTCACGTTGTTTAACCTTATAAAATTACTAGAAAATGGATTGACGATTGGTTTTGAGCTGTAATCTTAATTTATGGATATTGATGTAGATAAGGGGATTACTTATGAATTCAGTATATAACAATCCTAGGTATTAGCCTCCTATGTTTATGTTGTATATTTTAATAATTACAAACTAATGAGTTAACATTTGTAGGATATTAAAGATCTCTAATGATGGAAGGAAAAGATATTGAAGATATGCCAAAGATGCAAAAGAGATTCCAAAATCTCTAAGGAATCAACTTAATATATCCAAGAATATCTTGCAAAAGAAAGCCAGTATCCAACAACATGATGGCCGACACTAAATTTGAAACAATATTAATCACACGGAATAAATTCAAGACTTCCAAGAAAATCTCGCAAAATGAAAGAAGATCACAGACGTATCTAATGCAAACATGTATAAAGTATCGTGTATGGACATATCTGATATGGACATACTATACGGTAACATTCATCATTCAAGGAATCAATTCAAATCCTTGATTGGGACGAACTCTTAGGTTTCCTTACAAAGAAAAGCAATTAAAGAATATAAAAAGAGGGCTGATGATCGAAGCACTAGCACAACTCTCAAGAAAAATCTCAAATTGTCTCAATCTTAGTCTTGCAAAGCTTTGTACTTATTAGTTTACAATAGTTATATAAAAAATAGGACCGAGTCAACTTTGTAATACAAACTGAAGTTGTGTCACAAGATTCGAAGAACAAAATATGTCTTTGGAACTTGTTTCTCATCATTGTACTCGAGCCCAACTTTGAAAGATCTAAGGAAACGTTGAAACCCAAGAGGAATAGAAGCAGGCACAACATTGGTGTTCCAAACCAGGATAAATCTTCGTGTCTTTACTTAGTTAATTATTTACTTGTCTATTTATTTAAATCCAATCTGTTTTGTGAAGTATATTGATTTTCAGGCAAGTCAACTGAGAAGACTCAATAGTCCACTCACATAAAATTTCAATTGACTCCCCTCTTGAATTTCAATTGGTATCAGAGAAGGTCTCACCAACAGTATTGCTTAACCACACATGAGCAAAGATCAAATGGAAAACTATCAAATTCCTGGAGCTCTTTTTTAAGATAGCCATTCCTCCACAAGACCACCATACTTTAATGGTCAACACTACTCTTACTGGAAGAATACATTCAGGATCTTTGTCCAATCAAATAACTTCCAAGCCAGGGTTGTCATTAAGAAGGGACCAAAGCCAATTCCAAAACTCAAGGAGAAGTAAAAGTACAACAACAAAGAATCGAGAAGTATCGATATAGAATACCACGAGAGCTTCGAGGTCACCAAAGAATAACAAGAGGTAATCCAAACTAATCCATGAGCTATAAGTTTAATTTTTTGTGCAGTTAGTGGAGAAGAATACAACAAGATATCAACCTGCGAGACCGTAAAAGAGATGTAGGGTGATTGGAGGTAAACTATGAAGGAACCACTTAAGTTAAAAAGTCAAAGATTGCTGCCCTAGTTAATAAATACGATCTATTCAAAATGGAAAAAAAATGAAAAGATTGAAACAATGTTTGCTAGATTTAGGAAAATTGTATGAGAGATGAAATCATTGGGGATGATCTATCCACATAGCCTTCAAGTCCCGAAGCTAGGCAAAAGTCTCCCAGAAGTTTAGGAAACCAAGGCTGCTATTTTAGAAATGAAGATCTTCACAATATGACATATGATAAACTATGAGGTAATCTCATTGTATATGAACGAAATTATATCAACAAGTACCACAAGAAGGAGAAGAAGAAACCAGTAGCCTTTAGTGCCATACCAACTGAAGAAGTGGACATTCTGGAAGAAGCTAATAGTGAAGAAATAGCCCTCATAAATCATAGAGTAAGGCAGATCATGAGACAGAGACAGC
This sequence comes from Capsicum annuum, assembly GCF_002878395.1. Lineage (NCBI taxonomy): Eukaryota > Viridiplantae > Streptophyta > Magnoliopsida > Solanales > Solanaceae > Capsicum > Capsicum annuum. The sequence goes on from NC_061111.1 coordinate 186,588,714, forward strand.
AAAGATCCCAAGGAGCCAAAAATAATGATTTCACTAGAAATGATGATCATTGTTATCACTTTAGAAGACCTGACCACTTTAACAAAACTGTCTAGAATTAAGAAGAAGATCTTCTATAAAGAATCAAAATTTTGGAGCTTGGAGTGATGAAGATGAAATTGAAGAAGAAACAGAAGCAGGCAACATGTGCTTCATGGCAAAAGGAGAATCTAGCGAGGTAAGACCACATGACTGTCATAATTATAATATCCTTGAATATAATTTAGACATGATAACCCATGAGCTTCAAAAAGTTATAAATGAATATAATAAACTCACCCAAGAGAATAAAAGTTAGGAAGATCGACTTAAATGAAAACTCAAAGAGGAATGAAGAAACGATCAAGCAAAACTCGAAGCATGTCAAATAGAAATTGACTTACTTCAAGAAAAGCTTGATGATGTAAAAATGCAATTGAATAGCATTAAGAAATCACCAAGTATAGTTTTGTAAGATTGAATTCTTTTAAAACCAACTCTAGTTCCTCATCAAAATTGTTTAAATCAGCCAAGACCTCTTTATTCTCTCGAGGACCTGTCTGTTATATCTATGGACAGAAAAGGCATAAATATTATAGCTGCAGGCATAAGGCTAAAAGCGTGTGGGTTTGGAATCCTAAGAGGAGCACATCTAACCCGCAAGGACCCAAAACCACTTGGGTACCTAATAAAATTAATTTTTTTGTTTTGCAACAACATGCCTACAAGAGATAAAAGAAAGAAATGTAGGTAATTGATAACGGATGTTCCAGACAAACGATCAAAATAAAGGAAAATTATAGTTCTCTAAAGAAAGTAGATGGGGGATCAGTCAAATTCAGTGACAACTCTAGAGGCAACGTCATCGGATTTGACTTACTAAAACTCAGTTCCTTATGTGAATTTGGTAAAGTGTATCTAGTAGATGGCCTCAAACATAAATTGCTCAGCATCAGTCAGCTGTGTGATGCCAAATTTGGAGTCTCCTTCAAAGCCGAAAGTTGCTCTATCAAACACGATAAAAGAGACATCTCTCTCATCGATAAATGCATTGATAATATTTATGTCTTAAATAGTCCCAAATTTGCCATTTTAACCTATATCACCATGAAAACCAATGATATATGGTTGTGGCACAAAAAACTGAGGCATGATGGTATGCATATGATTGAGAAACCGTCCAGACTAGAACTGGTGAGAGGTCTACCAAAACTCAAGTTTGAAAAGGATCACATTTGTGATGCCTCCCAATTGGGTAAATAGACCCAAAAATATTCAAAGTCAATGGAATTGTGTCTACTACAAAACCCCATCAAATAATCCATATGGATTTGTTTGGCCCTACCAAGATCGCAAGTATTGGTGGAAAAGATATGTCTTAGTCATCGTTGATGACTATTCTTATTTTACTTGGGTAATATTTCTTGTTCATAAACACGAGGCCTTTACAAACTTTGAGATATTTTGTAGAAAAGTACAGAGAGAAGTTGGATACCTCATACCTATGTTCATAGTAATCATAGAGGAGAATTTGAAAAAAGGCTTTTGAGGAATACTATGCTCAGAATGGATACTCTTAAAACTTCTTATCACCTCGATATCTTCAACAAAATGGTATGGTGGAGCAAAATAATTGGTCTCTCCAAGAAACTGTTAGGACCATGTTGTTGGAACATAATCCCCTAGGTCACTTTTGGGCAGAGGCAATAATCACATTATGTCACATCATCAACAGATGCCTCATTAGACCTATTCTAAAGAAAACACCTTATGAACTATAGAGAGAGAAAAAGCCTAACATTATCTACTTTCATCCTTTTGGATACAAATGTTTTATCCACAATAACTATAAGAATAACTTGGGAAAATTCGATCCATGAAGTGACGAAGGTATTTTTCTCGAGTACTCTCCACTAGTCGTGCTTACAAAGCTTATAATAAATGAATATTATGAGTTAAAAAATATATCCATATTGTATTTGATGAAACTAATCACCCTTCTATGAGTTTGAGTATTGATGAAGAATAAGTGAGTGATCTACAATTTAGAGCCAATGCTAGCACAAACTCTGAGCCATCACAAGATAAGTTGACTCTAACCCCTCCAGAGTCGACTCCTACAGCAAAAATATTCAAACCAAGTGTTCCGAGAGAATGGGAATATGATTCTATATATCCAAATGAATTTATCATCAAAAATATGATGATAGGATGCAAACAAGAGAATTATTAAGAAAGAAAGAGTATGTTTCCCTAAACCAAAGAAGGCTGATGAGTCCCTCAAATTTAAATCTTGGGCCGATTCCATGAAGGAAGAATTAGACCATTTTGAACAAAATCAGGTTTGGACTATGGTTGAAAGACCCAAGATCTACTCAGTAATTGGAACTATATAGGTCTACAAAAATAAATTGAATGAAGAAGGTAAGGTTATCAAAAATAAAGCCAGACTTGCAGATCAAGGATCCTCCCAACAAGAAGGTATTGATTATGATGAAAACTTTGCCCCTGTGGCAAGGTTAAAATCAATTCAAATTTTATTAGCATTTACTCCTTTCAAATATTTTAAATTATATCAAATGGATGTCAAAAATGCATTCTTAAATGGATTTATTTATAAAGAAGTTTTTGTAAAACAATCCCCAGGTTTTGAAAGTCTATCTTATCCAAATTATGTTTTCAAATTGTCAAAAGCACTCTGTAGTCTCAAACAAGCTTCAAAGGCTTGATATGAGAGATTGAGTACTTTCTTACTAAATAACAATTTTCAAAGAGGTAAAATTGATACAACTCTTTTTATAGAAAATTTTAATTCAAATCTTCTTATATTACAAATTTACGTTGATGATATCATTTTTGGTAGTTCTAACATCTCTCTTTGTAAGAATTTTGCAAATCTGATAAAAAGAGAATTTTAAATGAGCCATATGGGAGATCTCACATTCTTCTTGGGATTACAAATCAAACAAACTCCCAAAGGTACCTTCATCAGTAAAGCTAAGTACACAAAGGAACTCATCAAAAGTTTGGTATAGAAAAAGGAAAGGCCTATGGAACTCCAATGAGTCCATCCACAAATCTTGATTCAGACTCGTCTTGAAAGGACATTGATGAGAATATATACAGGGGAATCATTGGATCACTACTCTAATTGACCGCCAGTCGACCAAATATCATATTCAGTGTATGTAAGTGTACCAAGTTCCAGTCAACTCTAAAAGAGTCTCATCTGACTACCATCAAAAGAATCATCTGATATCTTATAGGAACTCAAGACATTAGACTGTGGTATCCTTTCTTTTTCTATTTTAATTTAATTGGATATTTAGACGTTGACTTTGCATGTGATAAAAGCGATAGAAAAAACACTAGTGAAATGTGTCAAATTCTTGGTGATGCCCTGATTTTATGGCACAACAAGAATTAAATTACAGTTGTTTTTTCAATAATTGAATCCAAATACATAGCCGTTGAAAGTTGTGGTACTCAAATTTTATAGACTATGCATCAACTACTTGATTTTAATTTGTCTTTTGAATCTTCTCCCATAATGTGTGATAACACCAACTACATTAGTTTGTCTAAATATACCGTACATCATTCTAGGGACAAACATATTGATATTAAGCATAATTTTATTTGAGATCATATAGAAAATGGAAACTTTTGTTTAACATTTGTTGACTTTGAAAATCAACTGGCAGATTCTTTTACAAAACCCTTGTTTGAAGAAAGATTTTGTTACCTTAGAAAAAGACTTGGTATTTTCAGTATTAATGACCTATGCATTTTATTTTTGGACAAAAAATCTTTTTACTTGTTCTGATTTTCTCTTCAGTTTTTAACCAAAATGTTGGTTTTCAAAAAGGGAAGTCATCATTCTTTTCACTGGTATTCATACCACCTCTACTGTTTCTACACCTCTTTACCATCACAATACACCCCATATTCCATTCTTTCACTTCCATCAGTTACCTTTTCACTTCAAACCTCTTCATTTTCCCCTCTATTATCTTTCCCAACAGTCACCTACATCATCATTTTTCCTCCGTTCACTTACCAATCCTCTTTTCTCCCTCCTTGTTCCTTTAAAATCTAATTCCACTCCTTTTCTATGACCAAAACTCATTCCATGGACAGTGTTTCCACATTCCTTCCTAAGGCTCTCTCCGAGAACTTGTTCTCCTCTTTGAGTCCCCTGATGAATCCTCTCATATTCTCAATAGTCTACTTTCATCAAAAGGCATCATTCTGATCCCAACCATCCCCCTCTGCCAAGAAACCTCAAACCATTTCTGTAAACTCCTTTCCTCCTGAGAACATGCACAAGTTCAAGACATGCTCTCATAAAGAGAAATTCTCTGCTTTCAAAAACCACTCTATTGTACCCTATTGCATATTAATCTCTTTCAATTAAAAGATGTCTTCTGTAATTTCAGTCACTTTCTTAAGTTTTAATATTCGTCCCTGGTCTTCCATCTCTGTGGACTTCTGGTTTATGGGGATCATATCTGCATGTTCTATGCAAATCTACGCCTCTCTCTTGATAGTGGTGATCTTGAGACTCTTGTGGCTGGCATAAGAATCATTTTAAATATTTTTTGTTTGAGAATGTTTTTGATACAAAATTTTCTGATGTGATCTCTTTCATAAATGATACCTGGCCCAAAGATTTTGAGGTGAGTTTTTAATAAGCAAAAAGGATCCTTTATGACCCGAACACAGCATCATCTACTTTTGGTCCTTTGTCCAGCATTTTAAGTATCACATCATGGACTACATAATTGCTACCTCACTGATTCCAAGAAAGGGATCCCTCGGTAACATTACCTGTTGTGATGTATTTGTTCTGTATTGTCTGGTTAAGAAACACAAAATCAATTGGGCAACCTAGATCCGTGAGTATATGCTGGAGAGTGCAGCGGATGTTCATGCCTCCACTATTTTACCGTATGGCCTGATAAGTACTCGAATTCTCTTATATCACTGTATAGATCTCTCGGCTTACACCTCAGTAGAAGTCATACCACTTATGATTCTGAAACTTTTTCCGGTATGGGCTATGTTTTAGTCGATAATGAGTGGTGTAAGAAGGATTCTGCTCAGGAAAACTCTTAACTCCCCAAGGTAAGCAAGTTTTTTTCTAACCCCATAATTGTTGCGTTAAAGAAACTGGTGGAAATCAAAGATCGCTTCAAAACTATTGAAGAAGGTATCATGCTACTGCAGGAGTCGACTTCCAACCTCTGGACCTTAGGAAGAGCACTAGCACATACATAGGCATGGTCTGGTTGTCTCTCAATAGGTTAAAACAAGAGGACATCAAGTTGTTTACTCGAGTGTTCACCCACATCGACTCCCTTAAGTCACAAGTCCACTCCTCCAATAATGATATTTCTATTTCCATTGAGAACTCCTACCCCTCCTTCTTCAAAAACATTGAAAAATCATATGACAAATTCTGCCATAATATGCATAATACCCTAACATACTTTATGGCTAAACTGTGAATGATGACTTTTTATTCAAAATGGGGTCTTGTCCCTTATTTTTTGCTGGGTTGTAAGATGATTTTTAACACACTGTCTACCACCCTTTTTGTTTTTGCCTAGTACTTGGTAATTAATTAGATTAATTCTCTGCTATGCATTTATTATTCTTTTGCTTCTCTGAGGTTCTTTTTTATTATGCCAAAAAGGGAAGAAAGACAGGAACATAAGAAGTGCTTACAAGTCAGAAGGATCAAGTTGGCTATCAATGGATAAGATTCGATTGATACTCAAGAAATAGAGGAACATAAAAAATGTCTACTAGTCAAGAAGAGCAAGCCGACTACTGTGATAGAAAGGGAAGTCAACTGATATTTAATGATTTTGTTTGTCAATATAAAAAAAGGGGAGATTGTTATCCTCCTATATTTATGTTCTATATTTTAATAATGACAAACTAATGAGTAAACATTTGTAGGATATTGAAGATCTCTAATGATGAAAGGAAAAGATATTAAAGATACACCAAAGATGCAAAAGAGATTCCAAGATCTCTAAGGAATAAACTCAAGATATCCTAGAATATGTTACAAAATGAAGCAAGCATCCAATAACATGATGGCCGACACTAAATTTGGAACAATATCAATCACACAGAATCAATTCAGGACTTCTAAGAAAATCTCTCAAAAGGAAAGACAATCATGGATGTATTTGATATGGACGTGTATAAAGTACCGTGTGTGGACATATATAATATGGATATGCTATTCGGTAACATTCCTCAATCAAGGAATCATTTCAAATCCTTGATTGACATGAAATCTCTTGGGTTTTCTTACGAAGAAAAGCAACTAAAGGATATAAAGAGAGGATTGAAGATCGAAGCACTTGCGCAACTCTCAGGAAAAATCTTAAAGTGTCTCAATCTTTGTCTTACAAAGCTTTGTACTTTTTAGTTTACAATAGTTATATAAAGAATAGGATTGATTCAAATTTGTAATACAAACTGAAGTTGTGTCACAAGATCTGAAGAACAAAATAAATCTTTGAAACTTGTTTCTCATCATTATACTTGAGCCCGACTTTGAAAGATCTAAGAAAACACTGAAACCTAAGGGGACTGTAAGTAGGCACCACATTGGTGTTCCAAAGCATAATAAATCTTCATGTATTTACTTTAAAGTCAATTATTTACTTATGTATTTATTTAAATCTAATCTGTTTTGTGAAGTATCTTAATTTGCAGGCAAGTTACTGAGAAGACTTAATAGTCGACTCACAGAAAATTTTAATTCACTACCCCTCCCTCTTGAATTTCACTAGGGTGTTTGAAAATACTAATGGAACTAGAATTATGACTAAATAATCTAAACTGAGTGATTTTCATTAAGTTAAAATGCTAAGAAATCGTAAGATTATGAAATAGGATAATTTATGATTAAAATCAGTAATTTTGGTCCTTAGTTGTTAAAAATAGATGAATTATGATTTTTTTTTTATATATTTGGTTGTTGTATAGATCAAGAATAGGTTGAACATAAACAAAAAGGAAAAGGTGTGGCTAAAAGATGACTTTGAGAAAAGGAGTTGAGGTAGGCTATGGTTTTGTCTAGCACTTCGACTTTCTTGACTTTGTGCTTATTTAAGATTTGAACATCTAATATTGCCTTCTAGCATGATTTGTATTTTGATGTCTGCATTGTATTTTCATCGTATTGTGATGAGGTGATGGGTTGGGTACTTGCTGATATAATATAATTTATTATGATAATGAATAAGGTACCAAATTAGTACAATATGATATGATAACGAGTTGGGTTCCATATCGGTACGTTATGATATAATAAAAAAGATGAGAATGATAACTGATGATGCGCACATCTTGCATACATGTGCTTATTTACATGCATTGGTGATATTTGATGAATATATGTAATGGCAAATGATTGATCAAAATGATTAAGTATGAATGTCTGTGAAAGTAACCTTGTGATTGTAATGACATAATGAATTATGATGTGTTGTTTGGCTGATATCATTGTTTATGAATCTTGTTCTCATTTGTACTTGTTTAATTTGCTTACTTGTACATTATCAGCCTATGATGCTTACCAGTACTTATTAATATAGTGATGCTACCTGCACTCTTTTTTATTGAGTGTAGAACATATTTCAGAGGTTGACACGCGACCTCAACTCTAGCTAGTGATCCAGATTTAATTTTGAGGGTGAGCACTATTTCTGGGCAACCTTCAGATCTTCTTATGATATTTAGGTCCTTTATTTAGGGACTAAAATGATTTCCTCTTTTGTTATGTTTTGGTTGATGTATTAGTTTCAAACTTAGTTGTTATTTTTAGATGTTCTTGTATGGTGACTTCAGGTACCGAAGATTCATAATAAGTAGAGGTTTTTGCACTCTATTACATTTTTGGATGATGATGTTGAATATTTAGTAGTGATTGAATGTGACCTCTTTAGTAATCGTTGAAAAAGCACGTACTTTAATACTAATGTGAATGTAGAAATGACACTTAAGTGGGTAAAAGTGAGTGTAGTATGATTCTCCTGCCAGAGGTTAGGACGGGTGCCAATCATGACTGTTTGGGTCATGACATTTTCTCTCTTTTTTTACAATTGAAATCAAATAGTCTTATACTATAAATTCAGCGGTGATGAATCATCTCATTAAGCTTAATAAAAAATAATATTTTCTAATATACAAATACTATAAATAACAAAAACTCAAATTATAAATAAAACTTAGTCCCTAATTTCGAATATATCAAAGTTCCAATTTTAATCCATGTTTATGAATATTAATATATCTAGTGAAGTTATATATCTTTTTCCTCTTTGTTTTATTTTTTGAAAATATATTTTTTTCTTACTCTTTTTATCTTTTTAATGCTTTAATAGTATGTATCAAAAGAAACTCACATGTGGTTACAATACTTTTTTACCCCTCCCTAGAAGCTCTTATCCTTTTTGCTCATTTGTAATCGAATCCACAACCTCAACATTGGAGGTAAGGGATGCTTCCTGTCCAATCAACTACCTCTTGATAAAAATGATCTCAACAATTTCTAGCAACAACTTGCTACACTTTTATGCAATTTATTTTCCAAGCATATTCAACCACTTCCACATTCGGGTAGTTAAGAAAATTCAACTTCCATTACTATATAATTCAAGCTTTTGTAGACTATATATCATAATGAATACTCTTTCCTTTTAGAAGCTTTTGACACAACACTCTTGTGAAATAACAGTTTTTGCACTAATGTTAAAATGAGGCCACACTAATACATCGTTGTAGGTTTTATTAGTCAAAATTGTATTGTCAATGCCTCTCATTCTTACAATAGAGACATTCTAATTAAAGAGATAACTTTTAGTTCACTCTATCCTCGACCAAGTTGAGCCAGCGTCAACTTGAACCTAATAATAGAGATAACTTCTAGTTACCTTTCTCCTCGACCAAATTGATCCTACAACATCTTGAATCCTTGGGCTTACAATATGTAGATATAGATATGCATAGATCATGCTTTTGGATCTTAGATATTTTTGTTGTACCTGTCCCTCTCTTTCCATCCAATGCTTCATGATTGAATCAATGCATTCACCACTTATTCAAAAAATTTAGTTCCCAATTCCCACAAAGCAATAATTCGTTCTTATTGAGTTTCTATAAATAAAAATCTTTCTTGAGTCAACCATATATTCTCACACAGAAAACAATTAAAGACCAAACTCATGACTTGAAACTTTTCTTTTCGCAATGCAAAGCGGATTTCAATAAGAACTGAACCTGTTTACCTATTTCGCCTTCCTAAATTATACCACTCACTCTACATTGCTATTTAAATGCAAAAGGGGTATTATCATGACAAACTCGATGGAACTTTTTTATAAATGAACTAAAATGTAATGTGTGAATATTATACAACGATCTTTCAAGGTGTACTCACCTTGCAGTCCTCATGGATGGAGGTCCCGAAGCATTGAACCACACTTTTTAACAAAACCAACTGCAATTTCAACACTGTCATCTATAGGTTTCTCCAGCAAAATTATAAGTAGTTTGAGAACAATAATCTCATGACTAATTTCTTGTTTTACAAGGTGAGCAATAAATTTAATAGTTGCTAACAACCGAGGTTGCAATAGTCAATGATTAAGGGTAAGGCATATTATGAAAAGATTCAGATTATAAAACATGTGTGAAATAATAATTAGGCTAAATGGCATAGTAAGCCCCTCTCTTGTTTCTCTTATAGTCATACTCTTAAAGAAGGATTTTCAAGCATCTCAGTGACATCCAAATAAACTGTATGTTCTTGATCATACAAAGAACAATAACTTACAACAACGATATAGTATGTTGAATAAATAAAAAGATGTTAGACCCAAAACAAAAGATTTTGAGGCAGTGTTGCCAGAAAAAATGACAGCAAAATAATAATATACGAAGCAAATAGAGCAACCAATAGTAATATACATTAGGAATAAAAGACTTCCTGATAACTAAAATAAAACTAATAATAATGAGAAGTAAAGAAGGGGCAAGCCCCCTACCTCTCCCACTTAAAGTAAAAGACCACTCGACTACTTACTAACTTTCTATCCTCATCTTCGACCTCTATATCTTCCTATCTAGAGTTATATCCTAAAGCATTGTTAAAGTACGCAAGAAAATTCAATGCTAGTTTGTCTACCTTGCATGACCTAAACATAATAGATATGAGATGTTTTATCAGTTTCAATGAAGCTTTTAGTAAGTTGATTTAGCTTCTTTAAGGCCACAAGATTTTTAGTTTTGTCTCTTTCCCTTGGCTAGGCAGATTGAAGACACTCAATTAAGGAAATACATATTACAAAAGTATATAAAGGTAAACTGATAAGCAACATTTATACCATAAAGGGTTATAACAAATAGTTATTTAGCTCATAAAGTGGAAATGAATATACAGTAATAATTTGAAAAAGTAAATCTAGTCTAAGCAAAATGCCTAACAAGTGTCATGTTGAATCTACTTGGAGTTCTCAATAGATTGTGCAAAATCACTTATATTTATAAATTTAAATGTGGTTATTTATGAGAAATCTTGAGCAATGAAATACAAGTACAAGTAAGCTTTGACAATTAGTCGTTCAAGGCATAAAAAGTGGTCACCTATGCTGTCTAGTAATGGCCAAACCTTTTGATAGAAAAATTCCAAGAAAGGAAATCCTTCCTCAAACAATTCCGAGTCGTTGCCTTTTCCAGAAACATATGCTAATTCAGCAGCCTCGAGCTTGGGAAATTTATAATCGATAATGCTTAATCCATCTTTGCAAAGAAATTTTGTTTAAAGGTAAACTCTTACGATTTTAAGGAAAAACATCAGCAGGAGGAATGAACAGGGGTGGTGAACCAAGGTAAAGTCTATAGGAAAGATCATGGAAGAGGTTTTTCCTGCTACTACTTTAATCTTATCCAATAGCACATATTGTAACAGCTCTACCTTGGAAAATAGTCTAACAACAGAAGGACAACAAAATGGATTCCACCTAACAGACATTACAGGTTTTCAGAACTAAAGTCCTCTCACTTGGATTGGAACATTAATCTTAGGCAGTTGTCCCTAAGGACTTATTAGAAGCAAAACTCTTGCAACCTTTTATCTCATCGTGATTCATAGCTTAAGCAAGAAGCAAGAAGCAAAAAGGAAAAAAGAAGTGAAGAAAAGATTAAAAAATACCCAATGAAGGATTAAGATTTCTTTTGATTTACACTAGAATTCTTCAAATGAAAATAAAATTCTTTCGAAATAATCTAAAAAAATTAAGCTGCTATCCTGGTCAAATCTCAATGTGTGCTGTTTTGCAGGAAAATGAAAAACTTTTTGAGTTTTTGGTTCACCTGCCAGATTTGTACGTTATTTGAGTATTATTATTTAGTTGAATATAACACAAATTGTTGAACTATTAAAGAATACAAAAAAGAATATTAACAATTATCAAATTGCATCATCAAGAAAAATAAAAAAAGAATCAAATGAATTCCGACGTAAACAACTGAAAATCAGGAACGCATAAGGATATGAGTATACATATCTTAAAAATGAGAATAACATAAAAGAAGAACGATTCACTTAAAGGAACACTTTTAAGCAATGAAATAGCAATACATAAGACTTAAAATATTTTTAAAATATAAAATAACAAAACAAAGAGAAAAAGTGAAGGCAAACTAAAATGTCATACCTTTATATGTTGATTCTGGCGCAAGGATTTTTTTAAGATATTTTTCAAGAGAGTGATTATTGATGAAAGTGAAAATATAACAGTGAAATTGAGATTGATGTGAATATCGAGTGAAACAATATCAAATATAAGGTGAATTCAATATTTTAATAATATCAAGTTAGGCATGGTCAGAATACAGAATGGCAGAAGTATAATACAGATAACCATGAAACGAAGCACAAGGAAAATATGAAATTTTAGTCCGTCTAATATTTTTCAAAGTGAATAATCTCTTCTACTTATTTCTTCTTAGCCTGAAATTGAACTTATAAGTGAAATAATACATCCAGACGGGTTCAATTTGTCTCCCCTGTTGTTTAACTTTTTTTCCTGAGAGATAATGTAATTAACTTTGATCTATTTATAGATTGCAGGATTAACGATAATTGGTGAAGGGAAGAGGGAAGACTGAGGGTTTGATGTTTTGAAACAGAACGATGTGCTATTTTTATGAAGGAATGACTATTTTGAAATGATATTTAATGGATCTGTTAAGGAAAATTAAACCGAAAGATTTTTAATTAAACATAAGAATTAAATTCGAATAACCCCCCCACCCACCCACCCAAAAGAAAAAAAACTAGAAAAATGATACTCTCACCGTTTAAAAAAGAATGACCTACTTTGACTTGACACAAAATTTAAGAAAATAAAGAAGACTTTTGAATCTCATGACCTTAAATTAAAGTTATGTCAAATGTACCAAAATGCCCTTTAATCTTGTGGTCCTAAACATGCAATGTGAAAAGTTGAAATTAAAATATTGCCAAAAAAAGGGGTCATTCTTTTTTAAACGGACTAAAAAAGAAAATAGATCATTTTTTTTTAAATGATGAGAGTAAATCAAAATGGTGGATTTTGAGGCATGCTATATCAACATCCATACTTCTTTCTATGTATATATATATATATGGATTGAACAATTGATCTATCAATAGCTACAAATATGACTTTATCAGGGGTTATTTTTTTTTAAACAGACTAAAAAGATAAGTAAGTCATTCTTTTTTAAACGAAGGGAGTAAATCAAAATGGTGGATTTTGAGGCATGCTACATCAACATTCATACTTCTTTCTATGAGGAATTTATTTAAATATAGCAATATTTGTATGCATTAAGCCAACAAGGTTCCCCTTTATTGTTGGTTCAGGGTCAGGAATCAATTAAAATTTATCTAATTTGAATGTGCAATATCCACTAGGCACAAAGATGAATCCCCAAATAAAGTTGGATTGAATGTTAAATTTCCTAACATTAGGGAGAGATTTGATTAAAGTTGTAATGTATGGAATGAATTATCGAGATCCTTGGAAAAAAATAGTGAACTTGAAGTTCAATTGATAATTCATGATTTGCAAAATGTTGCAAGTCCATTGTAAGACTGACCCTATGCTATAATTCAGCTATAATGCTTCAATGAGAAGTCCTTAAAGGAAAAATTCTAGGACACGCCTGAAGCGTGACAAATAAATCCATTCCAAACACAAAACTCCTTGAAGAAGGAGAGGAGCAAATGATAAATATGGTTAATGATAATGAGGCAAGTGCTTTAAAAAGCACTGTGACGTAATTCTTCATAAAACCTTGACAAAGGTTCAGATACCTAAAAATAATGAAAAAGAAGAGATCAATCATGATATGTTATGTCGTAATGGAATCGATATTAAATAACCGTCGACGGTATCTTTGATATAATATAGCGCTCACTATTATAAATGGTAAAGATGATCTTGAATTTAAATTTGTCGAATAGGGTGGACAGATAAAATATGCAATTCAATTATATTATGTTTCACTTGAAAAGTGATATTTTGAAATTATTCCATAGACTAAGGTATAATGTCAGTGGGATACAAATTAGTGATTGTGCAAAAAGTAAAACATAAGATATAAAATGCGACTTGTGCCTTGAGGCATAAAGGTTATTCGTAGAGTCCTGACATTATTGTTTGGAGATGTGTTATCCTATGGTGGATGCAATAAGGTTTCTTTAAATCTAGAAATGTATGAAAATCTTGAATGTGTATAACGAATGACTGCCATGTCTAGCTAGACGACAAATGTTATAGAAAAATCCTTGAAGGATCTAAAAGATATTTGATCCATTGAATATCCCAATGGTTGTGAAATTACTTATCATAAAGAAAGATCGATTTCAATCTCATGAAGTGATTAGAAATACCATGTATTAATACAATTATTGCACTTATGTATCCTGCTATTCTATACATGAGATAATAATTTTTATAAGTGTGTAGAAAGACATAATTTCACTTTTATGTGAATATGATTGAAATCAAATATTATTGATATAAATTTATTATTTCTAACAATTATTGCAGATTGTTGATTATGCAAATGTAGGTAGAATATTTGTTCTACAGTCAATTTAAAATGAAAGAGTTCACAACAAGTTGGTTGTTGCTACGAAAAAGTTCAATGTACAAATGACTTGCGACGATGAAGTTAAAAATAAAGTAATTGTCAAGAATTTATTTGGCTGAGTTCAAAGGTTTAACATATCCAAGAAACAAGAAAACGACATATCAGGATGAGTTCAAGAATGCAATATCTTCATGAATGTGGTTTGATCACAAAGGCAAAATGAATATCAACATTTGAAAGCTGACATATAAGATTGGAGGCGGCATCTTTGAGAAGTGAAATGATGTTTGCATCAGGGGGAGTAAAATACATGCTTCACTCTTTTTTCCTTGGCCTAGGTTTTGTCTCAATAGGTTTTCCTGACAAGGTTTTTAACGAGGTAGCAAACAAACACGTATTATAAGATATGTGTACTCTTTTTTCTTCACTAGGATTTTTTTCAAACAAGGTTTTTTCCTAGTAGGGTTTTAACGAGGTACACCATCTATGGACATCCAAGGGAGAGTGTTATAAAATAATATGTTTATGATGGATGTCCATAACTCTTACAATTAAGTAACTCCCACCCATCTACTCCATGATGTGTAGTTAATCCTCCATTACTCCATACACAATTATGGGTATAACTCTCACACCCTTTAACCTCCCTCATAATGTTCTTGTTTAATACCATTATTATGACAACCTTTTGCATGCATCTATATGATATTATAAATAGAGACATAAGGGTTCATATTGTATACACTTGAACAATTGAAATACTTGAAAGAATGAAAAGATCTCTTGTCTTGTTTCTTTATTTTTCTTGTTTACTTCTTCTTCATATTACTATTATTGCTTAGATTAATTTTAACAAATTGTCTTAATTATGGCCAATTACCAATTTGGGGAATAACTATACCAAAAACGTTTATTACTCTAACTATGGCTAAAACTATTGTTTAAGTTAATTTAATCAAGATCATTGATTTTAAAATGGAATACATGCCACTGACCCAAATAAGAACTAAGGGAAATGGA
>NC_061111.1:186606923-186652900 GCF_002878395.1 Capsicum annuum
TTATGCATTTATCTCGTGATAGGAGAAGGAATATCAGTTAAAGAATATATTCAAATCTATGCCCATGAAGTGCCAAAACTTGAAAATGCAGTAGTTTTGGATGTTATCTAAAACACTACCTTTGTTTGTTGAAACTGAATTGGTTGGACATATACTACAAAGAGACGAATCACTTAAACTTGGGAGAAATTCTACTTGAGAACGAGTGATTGGTGAAGTTCATCAATCTATAGTCCCGTACTTTCTCTATCTCAATTTATGTGGATATCTTTTTATTTTTAAAAATTTAAATTATGTGGACTTTAGTTAATATTTTTATTATATTGAATATGATTTGAGAAGAAATGCTACTTATACCACCGCGCGCTCCACTAATTTTCTGTCCCCGAAATGCACTCTTAATTGTTTGTACCTCTTCAAATTGCCACCGATCCCTTCAGATTAGCACACAACGAATTTATGCTCCCTCACTTTCACTACCAATTAGTATTCACCAACGAATTCAGCGCTTAGTAGCGTCAAGTCAGACAACTACAAGACATAAAAGAAGCACATCAAACTCTAAAAAAATAAAAGAATGATGTTTTTCCTTAAGCATTTGAACTTGAGATAGAAAGTGAACAATTTACAAAAAGTTTACTACTTTAAAATTACATCGTATAATTTCCATAGTGAGTGACTTTGCTTTTTTATCTCTCACACAAAAAAAAAAATCTTTAAAAACTAATCTTTCTTCCTTTTTATATATAGTATAAATATATTTTTACCTCTCTACACATCAAGTATTTTTACACTTTTCATGTTCGTATATTTCTCAACTTCTATTATTATTTTTTCTTCTTCTTCTTTTTTTATTTTTTCTTGATTTTTATTTTTCTTTTCTTTTTTAATTTATTTGTCTTAACCTTAATTTTTTCTTTTTTTTTCTCGTTTTTCTTTTTTCTCAAACATTATCTTTTTCTTCATTTATTTTTTTGTTAATTCATTTGTGTCGACCTTTATTTTTCTTATCATTTTTTTTCTCAAACTTTATTTTACTTTTTTCTTTTCATTTTTATTTTTCTCAATCTTTATTCTTTTATTTTTTATTCTTCTTTTTTCTCTTAACCTTTATTTTTTTTCTTTTCTCTTTTGTTTTTTTTTTTTCAATCTTTTTCTTTTCTTTTATCAATTTTTTTTCTTTTTCTCAATTTCTAATATATTTTGCTAGCAAATAGAAAGATGGATAATCCACCAAGGGATCTTCTTTTCTTTGATATCAAAGTAAATTTAAGGGCTTGAATTTTTGTTTGGAAGTCTTTTGGGATAAGTCTTGCCTCTAAGATAAGAGTTATAGAACATCTCATAATCAATACACAATGTGATAGTGTCAACACTTGTCCATTTGGCGTAACTTATTTTTTGGAGAAGTTCTTGGGCTAAGTGTTGTCTTAGAGGCAAAACTAATAGAACATCTCATAAATTAAGACACAATGTGGTAGTGTCAACTCTTGCCCATGGGGTGTAATTTATGGACTAAGTCTTGCCTCTAAGGTAAGAGTTATAGAACATCTCATAAATCAAGACACGATGTGTTAGTGCCAACTCTTGCCCATGAGACATAACTTATGTTTGAAAGTCCTTGGACTAGATCGTGTCTCTAAGACAAGAGTTATAGAACATCACATAAATCAAGAAACAATGTGGTAGTGTCAACGCTTATCCATGGCATAACTTGTTGTTTGAAAATCCTTAATTTATAAAACATCTCATAAATCAAGACACAATGTGGTAGTGTCAAGTCTTGCCCATGCGGCGTAACTTGTTGTTTAAAAGTCCTTGAGCTATCTGCCTCTAAGGTAAGAGTTATAGAGCATCACATAAATCTAAACACAATGTGGTAATGTCAGCTCTTACCCATGATGCGTAACTTGTTGTTTAAAAGTCTATGGTTTAAGTCTTGTCTCTAGGGTAAGAGTTATAGAACATCCCATAAATCAAAACACTATATGACAGTGTCAACTCTTGCCCATGAGGCATAACTTGTTGCTTGAAAACCCTTGGACTAAGTCTTGCCTCTAAGGAAAGAGTTATAGAGCATCTCATCAATCAATACATAATGTGGTGTCAACTCTTGCTCATGTGACATAACTTGATGTTTGATGGTCCTTGGGCTAAGTCTTATCTCTAAGGCAAGAGTTATAAGGATTTCATAAGTTAAAAATACAATGTGGTGGTGTTGAATCTTGCCCAATATACGTAAATTGTTGTTTGAAAATTCTTGAGATAAGTTGTGCCTCTGAGACAAGAGTTGTAAAGCATCTCATAAATCAAAGCATGACATGGTAGTGTCAACTTTTGCTCGTGAGACATACAATTATTTGCAAGAGTAATTATTGTATTTGTAAAATTTTAATGATACCAAATATTTAAGCAAAAAATAAAAAAACGGTTACTAAATAATAGGTATTGAATTAGTGTATTACTTTTAACACAATGCATAATAACTTTTCATTAATCTCACTTTTTAATATTATATTGAAATCTGCTAACGGAAGAGGTGAAGATGAAACAATTATTAGATGTTTTTCACGTTAAATGGGTGGATTAAGGAATTTTTGTCTCCTCAAATTCCACATTGAAATTATAAAAAGATTATGGAGATGATTATATATAACTACGATTACTATTTGACATTTAATTGATTAAATATTTTATAGTATTTTGATATAGTGTTGGCGTAAATTAGTAATTCAATTTTGAATTTTGGAGCTTTCTAATTTTAGAGTTCTTTTTTGTTGAGAACAAGTTATCCTGAGATAATTAATTATGAAATCAGTCATTTCACCATGTATATGAGATAACTTATCTCATCACTATATATAAATGAAATAAATAATCTCAGGACTAACTAATATATCCAACTAAATACAAGATAAAATAATTTTAGACTATTACACCTTATACCTCACACCAAACCACTCACACCAAACCATCCCTTAGTATAATAAGATAATTGATAACTCTATAAATCCTTAACTATATAAATCCTTCATTTCATGCATAGAAACACACATATTGAAATAAAGGAAAGAAATAGAGATGGAGCATAATTACTTGGCTGAAAAAATTGTGACATTAGCTTTGGTTGCCATATTCTAGTACTCTACTACTTCCGTCGTATTACTTTCCTTCTTAACAAGAGAAACCCTCAAACGTGCGTTTTTCAAATGAGAGAGCTATGGAGTGAAACACGAGAGCGAAATCCTTATCATCAGAGCCATTATCAGACGCTTCCAAGGAGGAGCAAGTCAACGATGAGGAAGAGGAGGAGGAGCTTAAAGTTGTCGCTAGGTCCACTGATAATGTATGAGAAAATTTCGTTCATGGTCACTTAGCTTTGTATCTATTACACAAAAGTCACATTTTCTTCTTTCATTACACAAAAGTCATTTTATTTTGCTTCAATCATTGTAAAATTCATTTTGACCAGATTTTATAATAATACACCTGAAAAATGATGTGACGACCTTAATTATTTCTTGATTTTGGTTTAAGAAAATATAATATATTACCCTATCTTGACCCATTTTCCTAACCAATTTCCTTATAATGTATTAGGAAAAAACCAACACTCTTTTCTTAATGAGATTAGGCCAGCTGGTGGAGACTGCTTTCATTAAAATTTTTGGTTGATATTTTTATGAAATTAAAACCTATAATAATGAAAGAAAGATGGAACAAGATAACAAGAGTAACTGAAACAAAAATACGAAATCATTTCATAACATTGCATTTTAATATTTGTCAATGCTGGCTATTAAGCAGCTCGAGCAAATCCATTTTTGTTGTTCTATGTTTTGATGATGGCGACATTACCTCTCAGGGACCAGGTTCGTTGTATGCATTACTGAGAACTACTGAAGGACAGCTGTACACTGTCGCACTCTGCATAGTTTTGTCCAGTAGCATAATTATTGTGCAAGTGCATAGTGTACAATAATAGACACCTAGTCCACTCAAATTTCAATTGAAATTTTCACACGTCTATATAAGCAAAAAAAATGAACTTTGATAAATAGTTTTTGCAATCTCATTTTATCAAAAGGAAACAAAAGCTCTTGTGCTCAAAATTCAGGAATTCGCTTGTTCTTTAGTTTTGCTTATTTTGAGTTATGTTCTAGAAATCGATTTACTCAAGTGTTTGTGATTAAAGTTTTTCTCTTTGTTTCATTTGCTTTGCTTAGGTAGAGTTGCCTAAGGATGGTTGGTTAGAGTTAGTCGACTGAGTAAAGAGTAAGACAGAGTTGTCTTGAGGGGTTTGTAGTAGAGGTATTACAAGCCTTAGGATTTAGAGTTAAATCCCGTTGGAGTTTATAATTAGAGTTGATTGATTATAGTGGAGCTTTAGAAAGACTATAAGGACAGGTCGTGATTTTTCTCCCTTGAACACGGAGGTTTCCACGTAAAAATCTCGTGTGTTGATTTATTTAGCGCATTTACTTTGTGTTCATATTTTTATTGATATTTATAACTCCTCAGGAATCTGGTCCCTTAGTGGTGGTGAACCTCCAAAGTTCAATAATTGATATCAAAGAGGTGCAACCTAAAAGGTTAACACTTAAAGTAGATCCTTAGCTATGACAGTACTACCAAAATTGGAGGAAGGACAGCCAACCACCAGACCACCTAGGTTCAATGGATAATATTATGGCTTGTGGAAGACAAGTATGTACGCCTTTATCATGGCCGGATATAGTGAGCTGTGGATATAATTTATGATGGACCTCATACTTCCATGAGAGAAGTTAAGAAAAATTATTAGGCTTGTGGTCAAAACATGAGGGGATTATAATGAGGAGGATCATAAAAAGGTTAAAAAGAATCTCAAGGCAAAGAAGCTCTTGGTATGTGGAAAAGGACCTGATGAGTACAATCATATTTCTATTTATGAAAATGCAAAGAAAATTTGAGTTGTCTAAGGAATGCTCATGAGGAACCAGTCAAGTTAAGAAATCCAAGGTGGATATGCTTACTACCCAATATGAGGCATTCACTATGAAGAAAGTGAAATCATTCAAGAAATGACACTAGATTTACGTCCACATCTAATGATTTACACTGTCTTAATGAAGTGAATACACCCAACAAACAGGTGTGGAAGATATTGGGTGTTTTTTCTAAGTCATGGTGAAGTAAGGTTAGTGTCATTTTTGAAGCTAGAGATCTCAAAACACTCACCATGGATAAGTTAATTGGAAACCTGAAGACTTATGAACTGAAGAAGCAATAGGACCAAGAAAAAAAAGAGCTAAAAAAGGAAAAATTCTTAGCTCTAAATGCTTCAAATTTTGATTCTAGTGAGAATGATAAGGATGTTGCCTACTTAGCTAGAAAATTGACCAGGTCTATGAAGAAGAGTGACAAGTTTTAAAACAAGGACAACAGTAGCAGGCCTGTAGGTGTAAATGAATTATGTCACAAATATGGTAAAACAAAATATTTTATCAAGAATTATCCCTTGCACAATATGGATTATCAAGAGTGCCTAAAGTTTGGAGGCGACAAAGCAAAAAAAAAGGATCGAGTCCCTGATAAGTCAAGAAGAAAAACTGCAACAGACTATGTAGTAAAATAAGCCTTAGCTGCCCGAGGAGACTCGTCAAGTGAATCGGATGAGTCAGAACAACCTGAAGATGCTTCTACACTGGCTAAAGAAGACGGTGAAACTATGTACAATTCTCTCTTTGTTCTTATGGCTAGATCAGATGATGAAAAAGAAGATGAGGTAACTCCTTTTAACAATAAGCAGAATATAAGTGACTATACTCCTAAGAAGTTAATAAAACTTGCAAATGTCTTGATTGATTCTCTATATGAGCTTACTGTTGAGAAGGATTTTTTTTGGAAAAAAGGTAGAAAATCTAGAATATGAAAAATAGCCCTAACCATTCAGTTATCTGAGTTACGAGAGCATTCTTTAAAATTAAATTTTAAAAATAAAGAGATGTTGGAAAAACTGAGAAAATTAGATGAATCTGACTATAAAGGAAAAAAAGAGGCTAGTAGTCTGTAACTTGAACTTGAGAAGAAGTTGAAGAATTCCTCAATCGATTATCATGACTACTCTAGAGATGAATGATGAGTTAGAGAGAGACCCGATCCGCATAAGAGAAGATCTTAAAAAGTTTCTCAAATAGACTACCTCCTCACAGATTCTTGCAGACCTGACAAATTAAGAAATAAATAATGGTAGAGGTCTTGGTTGTCAACACAATATTCTTTCTTTCAATCCTCATAGCAAGCATATTTCTGTGACTAAAAATCTTCTATGCACCAAGAAATGGTCATAAAAAGGATGGTTTCCAGGTAAGGATTAGAGCTAAAGTGAACTCTTCAAAGTATGTTTAGTAGTGCAGTCACTTTCAAGAAGGATAGACTTCCTATCCGGACAAATAAAGTTGTAATCACTCTCTGTCCCCCTATTGGGAACTTAGACTCAAATGAGTTTCAAAATCTAACAAATGATCTCTGCATGCAGGTGGGAATAAATGAAAGTAGTCAAAATTAGTTCATGAATAGTGGATGCTCTAAGCATAATACTGGAAGAACTAACTATTTTCTCTTACTCAAGGTACTCCATTGGAGGTGTCTCTTTTGGTAATGGCAATAAAGACTACATTCTTGGTGTTGGTAAAATTGGGAAATCTTTAAGTCATTCAATTGAAGATGTATATTATATGAGTAGTTTGAAGTACAACCTGCAATGTATAGAAAATTTGAGATAAGGGAAATAAAGTAAAATTTTTGTTTGACTAGTGCACCGTAACTAGTTTGAAAGCTGGAAATGTCATTCTCAAAGCTAAAAGATTCAAAAATATATATGTGACTAATTTGGACTCAGTTCTTGAATATGAATTGACCTGTTTAAGTGCTCAAAGTGAGAATGTAAAATTTGCCACAAATATTACATCATGTAAGATCTTATCTCCCAAACTAGTCTCAAAGGACCTGGTCCAGGGTGTTCTAAAGCTGCAATTTTCAAATACCAGGATTTGTGATTCTTGTGTTTAAGAAAAATAAACCATGTCTTCATTCAAATAGAAGAAGCATGTAAGTACCTTTAGCCCTCTTGAATTGCTGCACATGGACTTATGTGGACCGTCACGGTTCAAAGTAGAGGAGCAAAGAAGTATGTTTTTGTTATTAGTATGACTACTCCAGATATACTTGGACCATGTTCCTGGGAACTAAAGTAAAACTTATGAAGTCTTAGTGATCTTTGCTAAACAAATTTAAGAAAAGTTGAATAACAAAATAGCAGGGATCAGGTATGATCATGGAACATAATTTGAGAATGCTAAATTTAAGAAATTTTGTGCTGAAAATGTAATCAATCACAACTTTCATCTCCAAGAACTCCACAACAGAACGGAGTGGTTGAAATAAAGAACAAGACTTTAATTGATATTGTCAGAACCATGTAAAAAGATGGTGGTCTCTCTAAAAGTTTTTGGACTAAAGATGTAAACACTTCATGTTATGTGACTAATAGATGTTTGATCAGATCCATTCTCAAAAAGATCAAAAATCCCAAACTAGATTACTTTAGACCTTTTGATTGCAAGTGTTTTATTCTGAAAAATGGTAATAATGATTTGGGAAAATTTGATTCTAAAAGTGATGAAGTTGTATTCGTAGTCTACTCATCAACTAGTAAGGTCTATAATAAAAGAACCTTGTGTGTAGAAAGAGAGTGTACAGTTATCTTTCATGAGTCTAAAAACATGAAAAATCCAATTGGAAGTGGTGACACAGATATGGATGAACTTATTCCTATTCAAAGGGATGGTTCAACAGAAGCCGAGTCTCAAGGAAAAAATGCTCAGGATGATATGGTGGAAAAAAAAGAAGGATAAGAACTAGGTCCCCAGTTGCAGGATCATGACATAGGTGAGTCTCAACAAGGGATTCATAACCAAGTTTCTCAAGGACCAGGTCCAAACATACCTCAATCAACTTTTAAAAGGTCAAATTTTAAGCATAAGTCATCTCATCCTCTTAATAATCTGACTTCTTCATTGCAATCAGGAATGTAAACAAGGGCACAAGCAAGAAACTTATGGCTTTTTGAGCTTTCATATCTCAATTTAAGCCTAAAATTATGAAAGAAACTCTTAAAGATGTTGAATATGCAGGGTACCTAGGGGATAGAAAAATTACCTCTAGAATGACACATTTTCTTTGTTCATCTCTTATCTCTTATGGTTTTAAAAAACAAAATTTAGTTGCTCTCTCAACTACAGAAGCTAAATATGTAGTTGCTGCTCCATGTTGTGATCAATTCAACAACTGAAAGACTTTGCAATTGTTACTGACACCATTCTATTATGTGTGATAACATAAGTGCTTTAAATATCGAAAAGAACCCTGTGCAACATAAAAGAACAAACACAATAATGTGAGATATCACTTTTTAAGAGAAAATATAGAAAAAGGAGAAATTAGTGTGAAGTTTTGCAAGACTCAAAATCAAGTGGTTGATATCTTCACAACGTCTATTCACAAGGAGTAATTTGTGAAGAACAGGTTAAGATTGGGCCTAATCAAAATGAATTAACCTTCCTCAGTGAATTAAATTCCTCAATTCTTGATTGTGATCTGGAAACAGGTATCCTAGTTCTAAATTTATGTAATTATACTAACTTAGTGTTGTACATTTGTTAGTATACATGTATGATGAGCAAGTAATTGAAGGAGAATTGATAAGACAGACATCAAATAAAATGAATTTATTTCAAGCAAGGGAATCACCTTGTTCCATCCCACATGATAGTACAATATGTGTCTTTCTTAAAAATTACATAAGTGACTATTCTGAAAAGCCATATGTCCTTTCTCACATCTCTAAAAAGTTGTCACATCTTTCAAATAAAAAAGGACATTCCAATAGAGGCCAGACATGTCCCTTGCCCTTTAAGTCCAACCGTTACCCCATTCCCTTCTTTAAAAACATATTAAAATTCCTTTTTTCTCTCACTAGCTTTTAAACTCTCATTAATTCTCTCTCAATAATCATCTTTATCCCTTTAAAT
Organism: Capsicum annuum; assembly: GCF_002878395.1. Lineage (NCBI taxonomy): Eukaryota > Viridiplantae > Streptophyta > Magnoliopsida > Solanales > Solanaceae > Capsicum > Capsicum annuum. The sequence goes on from NC_061111.1 coordinate 186,615,998, forward strand.
ATCTTTCTTACCTTCATCTTTTTCTTTATCTAAAATCACAATATCTTGAAAAGACACATCCTCAAACCCTTCAAAAGAGTCAAAAACTCCTTACTCACCCACACCTACTACAAAAAATCCCTTTTTCATTCTATCTTCAATATTTGTATCCATGATAAACTCTATTATGGAAGAAATCTCTAAAACCTCCAAACCAAATCTAGAAAGAGCTACTATTATAAATATCGGCATTTGGGTCACCAATAGAGATGAAATTACCAGAGATCACTACTCTTTTAGAAACCCCAAATATTGAGACTCCCTTTGAAAATCCCAAAGAACTAGGTTTCCCTACCCCCTCTGAGTCTAATCCTATTTTTGCTTAACTAATTAAAAAAAAATCTTCCAGACGAAAAATTAAACCCCTTACGAAGTATCTTAACAGGGGAGGACTTGATGGTGAGAGCTTGGCATTGTTGGCTAGTGCTAAAAGAGAGAGTACTGTTGAGATGAAGGAAAATCTATTTGATGAATCCTTACTCCCCACTTTTCGCACAACTCCTACAAATGCTAAGAAAACTAATACAATTGTGCAGCCTCCTATGGATGTGATTATGATGATGATGATATACCCCTGAGATGAAAAATACAAAAGCCAAAGGTAAGTAAAAGGAAAGAAAAATTAAGGAAATAGCCAAGGTGGTTAAGATCGATAACCAGGAGTGTGGAGAAAAAGTTATTAAATGATGCCTTAAATTCTAGCAAATCTACCAAAACTAAGAGGAGAAGGCTGAAAAAGGGCACAATAGTTGATGAAGAATATGTTAAGGTAGTTGATGTAGGAGAAGGGGAAGGAAACATTGATACTGATATTGCTACTTTAACAGAAAAAAAAGAAGCCCAAGAAGGAAAGAGAGAGGACCATGTCCGCTGTAGTAAAACCAAAAACCAATCTCTCTAAGAAACACATTGCAGTGAAAAGAAAGGTTTCTGAGGGACCTGGTCTCTTAGAAGAAAGTTTGCCAGTAAAAGAATCAGGAAGTATTTCTAATATGAGAAAACTGCAAAAGAAAGAACATGTCTTACCCAGAAAGAGAGAAGTGAGATGCTCAAATCTCAAATGGTTCTATATGGAAGGGTATTGACCTTAGAATTTTTTAACAACCTGGGATGGTTAAATTGGTGGAGTATGTAATACATCAAGGATGGTTGCACCTCTTTGAGTAACCAGTTCACTCTGTATTTAAGAAAGAGCTTAGGGAGTTTTCTTACTCTATAAAGTTTGCAGAAGATGGTTTGAGTTTGTCTACTTTAGTGAAAGAGAAGACATTGAAGTTGAAGTTGGATGAGAAGGATTAATGGAAGATTCTGGACATTCCCATTATTAAGGTCAAATCTATGAAAAATCAACAATCCTTAGTGAAATTCATGTAGACTACCTCTAAAGTGGAAGGGACCTCTACAACAGGTGTTAGAAAGAAGTTCTTAAAAGGTGAATTTCTATTGGTACATGAGTTTTTCAATAAGGTATTGCTGCCTAGGTCATAAAAAAAGATCGAGGCCTCAGACATTAATTTTTTTCAAATGGAGTGTCTGAGCAAGTTTGAGTTTGTGAGTTTATTTGCACTTATGATTGAGCACATGTACAAGGTTGTGCATGTTAAAGAAGGAAAATATGGAATTACCTATGGGTATTTCTTGAATATAGTGTTCTATCATTTTAAAATTATTTATAAAAATAAAACACCCGGTACTATAAAATAGATGTTCACTCTGAACACACTAATATAGAATGCGTGTGTTGAACGAAAAGTGGGGACCAAATGCCAAGTACCAGAGTTGATTGATGCCCAAGAATTGTTGAGTGTTGAGATGGATTAAGACTAGCAATAGCTCCAACGAATGCAAATATTACACACCTTAAGTTGAGGATTCAACAACTATCATCAGAGGGACCTGGTGCTTCAGAAGAATTGAAAGCTGAAAATGCAACATTGAAAAAGCTAGTTCACTTCTTTGTCTAGAGAGGTCAAGGATCTAACTGCAGAAGTCACAGACCTTACAAAGCAACTTCTGAACACTCACTTTGCTGAGAGTGCTAAAATAGAAATGCTTCTTAGATCTATTTTCCCTAAACTTCCACCCTCTTAAGCCCCCTTGTTATGTTATCCTTATTGAGTCAGTTTTTCTTATTTATCTCTGTGGCTGATCAGTTTAGTTCTTTATATTTTTTTGGAATTACAATGTATGATACCTTTTTGCTTATGAAATGAAATGAAATTTTTAATTGTGTCTATCATTTATCTCTCTTCTATGTTTGTTCATTAATGTTAGCGTTACCCTATTAGCCATGAGTTAACCTATTATGTATTTTGATTAACTTGGTTTACTATTTTTACTATTTTATGATGCCAAAAGGGGGAACATGAGTTATTGAGGTATATTTCTTAGGGACATGGTCTCTAATGAAATACTGATGGAATGATTGGAGTGTAGTTGATAAAGGAATGTCTGAAGTCTGTTTGAAAAGGAAAATATTAGCTAAAAGGAGAAGTGTTGGAGTAAAGGGAGATTTGAATTCCTGTGAATGTGCTAGAGTAAGGGCGAATTTGCGTGCTCTTTATAAATATAGTTTTTCATCATCAAAAAGTAAAAAAAATTATTTTATGTTTTGATGATGACTGTGTAACCTTTTAGGGACCAGGTCCATTATATGCCTTACTGAGAGCTGTTGAAGGACAGTTGTACACTGTCTCACTCTACATAATTTTGTCCTGTAGCATAATGCACAGTGTAAAATAATGGACACCTAGTCCAATCAAGTTTTAACTAAAATTCTCACATGTATATATAAACAAAAGAAATCAACTTTGAGAAATAGTTTTTGGAATCTCATTTTATCAAAAGGCAGCAAAGCTCTTATGCTTAAGATTTAGAAATTCTCTTGTTCTTTAGTTTTGCTTATCTTGAGTTATGTTCTAGAAACTGGTTTGCTTAAGTGTTTGTGAGTAAAGTTTTTCTCTTTATTCATTTGTTTTTCTTAGGTAGAGTTGCCTAAGGATGGTTGGCTGAAGTTAGTCAACTGAGTGAAGAGTAAGACATAGTAGTCTTAAGGGGTTTGCAACAGAGGTTTTGGAAGCCTTAGGATTTAGAGTTAAATCCCATTGGAGTCTGTAATTAGAGTTGATTGATTATAGTGGAGCTTGAGAAAGCCTGTGAGGACAAGTTGTGGTTTTTCTCCCTTGTGCAAGAAGATTTCCACGTAAAAACCTTGTGTGTTGATTTATTTAGCACATTTACTTTGTATTCATGTTTTTATTGTTATTTATAACTGCTCAGGGACCTAGTTCCTTAGTGGTGGTGAACCTTCACAATTCAACTATTTTTTTCAAGGAATTCTTACCTTCAATACATTTGTGCGCTAATAAAAGAAATGATGAAGTCATGCCTAAACTCCTTCATAGAATAGATGGAATTATTAATAATAATTACAAAAATGTGACAATGATAATGAGTGGGTTAGGCTTACTTTTTTATTCAATATATATTAGGTCATATATTATATGGGCTAGATATATGCTCCATTTTGTATGTACATAATGTCCGTTTAATATATTAACTTTGTTTAATTAAGCAAATGCGTTGTCATGTCATTTTTTAGGTAAAATTATTATAAAATTCAATCAAAGGATTTTTTATGAAGATTGAAACAAAGTAAAATGACTATGGTATATGAATGAAAGAATAATGACTTATGTGTAATTAATTAAAAGCTAAGTGACATGAATGAAATTTTCTTCCAATGACTTAGAAGACGATGATGACACTACTGCTGTTGGTAGATTTGAGTTTATACCAGCAGAATCCATTTTTTTGTTTGGTGATTTTGCTTGCATAAATTCTAATTGCTGAATAATGTTGTGTTAATGAGTGGATATCCTAGTGTGAATTTTTCAATATTTAGTATCGTCTTTGAAGACAAAATAATGACTAGTTAGTTGATTCAATGTATTAATGAACTTTACTGCAGTTGTTTTAAGTTTGTTTTGGTATGCTACCTATAGGAAGATGTTGCAGCTAATGATATCTCCAAGCGTGAAAAGGCGCGGTTAAGATATATGAAGAGGCATAAGAATCAAACGATTCCAAAAATCTTAGAATGCGTAGAATGCTGACATAGAAGATGACATGGTATCTTACTTGCACTAACTGCAGAGATATTTTGGTTTTTCCCCTTGTAAATTAGTTCCTTGTGAGGATCCTGTACCTTATAGAAATTTTATCATTGACAAAATAATAGGGAAATGGGTGTATGAAGTATCTCTTGGAGTAGACAAAGTTTTATTTCTTTTGGTAATAAGGATAGTTCATATTAAAAAGAAAACTAGTAAGTGTTCATAGGAACATGTGCTCCACTTGAGATTGGGAGAGGGGGGTTTAACAATTTGGGCCACATCTCCACCTTGTAGGCAATTATTAAGAATACTTTTCCTAGCAAAAGTAGTTCCTCTTCTGTCTGCTTCTACAGTGGTGGAGCTATCAAAATTTGTGGCATTCCATAGCAAGAGTTTTTCCTTTATTCCTTTGCTAGCTTGTCGCTACTTGGTCCTGGAGCAGAAAGAGTTGTTTGCACATATTTTTCAAAAGGTGTTTAGTGGCTTCAAAAAAGAAAACAAAAGAAGGTAAATATAATGTTGTCTTAGTTTCTTTCCCCTAATATGTAGTATTGGAGCATGTAATTTTGGGTGTTAGTGGTAGGGGTGTCAAATAGATGAATTGAATATAAATTGAGTTTAAATGAATTAGATTTCAATCCACCCCAATTTTCTAGGGAAAATTACATAATACCACACCTTCACTTACTATTATTACTTAAAATTCTAACCCCTTAAAATAATTACAAGAAATTTAATTTTATTTCATCTTTCTAAAATGTCTGATACCTCATCTATCGCCAAATTCAACGTCTACCCCCAAATCCAGTGTCTCACTATTTTTTCTCTCTCTACACAAAACCCCACACAACTCCATACAGTTAACAGTGTCAAGTGTCGAGCCTGATCAAAAACACAAAAAAAGGAAGAAGTTATCGGAGCCGATGACAAAGATATCGGAGCTCACATTGTGCTGATTGCCTCGAAAAGTAGTTGTAACAACTGATGAAGAGAATGAAGATGCTATCCTCGATTTGAAAGCGAAGCTTTATCGATTTGATAGAGATGGAAATTAGTAAAAAGATAGAGGTGCTGGTACTGTTAAGCTTTTAAAGCATAAGGAAACTGGAAAAATTTGCCTTGTTATGCGTCAATCTAAGACTCTTAAGATTTGTGCGAATTACCTAGGTTTGTTTATAGTTCAACTTATGACTTTTTCTTGCACGATTAAACAAGACTTATTCAATTTTGTGTTTATTTTATTATGGATCGAAAAAGACTAAATCCCAAATTCAATTCATTACTAGCGTCGGTGGCCTGAGACAGAGATGAAAGGTGTTGAGGGTGGAGTGAGGAGAGATTTTGGAATTTCGTCAATGGAGGTCGAAGGTGATGAAGTTAATAGAGATACATGAGAATAATGTATCTGTTAAGGGAGTTCGGAGATACATAAGAATGATGTATTTGGCTAAAAAGAAAAAGAAGATACATCACGCGACCTCCCATCAAATATACAAAAGCTATGTATTTTAATGAATACTAAGCCATAGATACGTAAAAAAAGATGATTTTCATTGAGAATATGACAAAGTTCATGTATCAATATATTTTTTGTGCTACTGATACATAACACGTATGTATCTATGTTATATTAATACATAAAAGTTATGTATCGATACTTATGTATCAGAAAGGTTATTTAACTAAGCTTCAACTATATATTGCAAAAATTTAAAATCCAGATTTTATGTGATTATCAAAAGAGTGAAGATAGGATGTAATTAGATACTAAACAATTGAGATTTATGAAAGTTGTCCTATATTATATGGGTAAATATGGACAAATATTAATCAAATCCATATTTACCCATATAATATAGGACAACTTTCATAAATCTCAATTGTTTAGTATGCATTTCAACTTTATTTTTTTACTCCTAAAATCAAAAAGGTTTTAGAACATCAGTATGCATTTCAACTTTATTTTTTTACTCCACAACCCCCCTCCTATATCCCCCTCTAAAAAATTATTATTTTTTAATTTCTTACCTGCCCCCTGTAGTCCCCTTAACATGAATCCCCCTCCCCCTAACAAAATTAAAATATTTTTTTAAAACAAATTTCTTACCCATCTCCACCTCCCCCCCACCTCCAAATTTTTTCTTTAAAAATATTATTTAAAGAAAAAAAGAATTTGTACCCCAATAGCCCCCTACCCTAAAACCCACGAATCCTACACTATTCCCCCAATTTTTTTTTAATTCTTACCCCATACCCCACCACCATGCACCCCCAATACACATTCCTACCCCCTACCCCCTTAATTTCTCTTTCTTTTTATAAAATTCTTATCCCAGCCCGCCCCTTCTACCCCACCTCCCCAACCCCCGCACCTCCGCCACCCTAAAATAATTTTTAATTTAATATGTTAATATTCTTTAGATTAAGCCTTAATTGAGTCTCTATATGGATCAATATTTTATCCATTAAGTCCCTTTATTTTATGAGTTTTTAAAAGGGCAATTTTCATAAATATCAATTGTTTAGTACCTAGTTACATTCCATTCCTACTCTTTTATTCAAAATTATATAAAATCTTGGATTTTGAACTTTCGGATAATTACTTATGGTCGTGAGACATCACCTTCCGTATACATCACTTTTTGATACATAACTAATCAATCAAATTCTAATGTATTAGTAACACAGATCTTACTCCGATACATTATTCTTATGTACTAGTGACAAAAAGAAAAATTCAGATACATAATTCTTTTGTGAGTGTGGAAGTACGCCGCTTCCTATGAAATTGGGCTTATTCTCAAAAACACTTTTGAAAAATTAGGATAGCACATAGCCTCAATGTGTTGGTTATTAAAGCTTATGTCACGATCCAATTTACAAGTCATGATGACACCTACTAATTTCTGCCAGTAGGTAAGCCAATACCATAACCCGAAGCTAACGCAATGGGTTAATTAGGTATGATTTCCCAACTAAGCCAAAATCAACAAACATAAGATATACATAAATAATGTTCTAATATAAGAAGATAATCAACTACGAATACCAATCCCATGACCTGGTAATATTAGTCTAAGAGCACCTAATTATGATAGTAAAAGAAATATAACCCAATAATCTTAAACAGTTAATACATATGTGTTGGATACAAAAGACTAAATCAAAGATAGAAGGAAACTGAAACACCCTAGTTTTGGCCCTTGAAAAATTCTTAAGATCTGATCTCACTATCCTAGTGACGACTTAACCATATGAGTAATATGGTGTGGGTACGGTCACGTAACCTAAATTGTGAGGTGTTCAATAGATGGTGTTTAGGTTTCTATTGTGATTACGAGTTAGTGGTACGAGTTGCTAGGGGTGGTGATGAGTCGTTGGGACAATCCTTAATCAAATCAATGACTTTGTGGCTTGACTTGACTTTGAGTATGAGTGGCTCACTAGGATCCGTAAGGATATTTTACAAGTTGTGAGGTGCAGTCGTAGGTTGTCAAGTGTCTAATCTCTTTGGTTTTTGTCTTGGATACAGCTAGACCATATGAGTTGTATGGTCTGGTAATGAGTGGGATCATGGAGTCGTATGATGGACAGTTATGGGTGTTCAACTCATTGTCTTGGTGACGACTCAAGGGTATGAGTCGTATGTTGTGGTCATGAGTCAAGGGGTCGATTCATAACCACCTGTGGATTTTTACAACTTTAACCTAGGGGCACTTTGGAAATTTCTCACTTAAAACCCTTAAGACCCCACGTCCCTATAACACTTTTTGGTCATTCATTCCTCACTTTACAAGATTAAATATCTTTTTTAATTTCTCAAAATCCTCTCAATTAAAATCAACTAGGGTTTGTCTAAAGTTATCATCTAAGGGCTTAAGGATCAATTCGTCTCCGTGAATCTTTGTAATTCAGGCATGCGACTCTTTCTTCATTATTAGTGTATGGTGGTTTTAGAACCAAGGTTGAGGGGTTTGAATGCATATCATTAAATATCATTTTCTATGGTTTAAATTATAATTATGCACATTTTTAATTATGGTTTTGCACATGTGGGTGTAAGAGAATGATAATTTAATTAAGGGGTCATGGTTGAACCCCAAATTTTGTGATTTTGGATTTAATAATGGCATGCCCTCAACCCATTTGTGGAATTGCCTATGAATATGATTTTGTCACATAGTTTGACTATTCTTGGAATCCTTGCATTGCATAAATGGTAATGGAATTTGAATTGGTTTGGTTTGATTTCAAATGGTTTTGGGAAGTCCTTAGTGGACATGGTTTTGGTTTAATTGAAAATGGTGGAGTCTAATTTTGTTTAATGGTTCTATATGGTATAAGGGAATAGACTTGAAAGCTATAATTTTTGTATGACGATACCAATGGTAAATGCCTAATTAAAAGACTCTTTGGAAAATGGTTGGGAACTGTAAATGGTTTTTATATGGGATTAAAGGGGATTGAGTGGCAAAGCCGTAGAAGGTGGAGGTCTCGGGGAGGACCAACATCGAAAACTCATGTTTGTTAATGTGAGGTTTGGTCTTGATGACCTATGTGCATGGTTTACACTATTGATATATATATGTATCGCAGATTAACGTGGGATCGAGGTATTCTATGGTCTTCTTTGATACCTCCATTTCGTGTGTCTAACACGCACCAGAGCCTTTCAGCAGGGGGAGCTGAACCCTTATAGCCTGTGGGTGGAGGTTTATAATAGAAAATATACACAACCGAGGTCAAGATTTCAAATTGCATGCTAAACCTTGTTCCTTATCCCAGCCCGGTATGTATGTATGTATATGACTATATATGGTTCATTGATTTAGTTTAGAATGATGACATTATTTTACCTTTAATCCTGAGTTACATGCTAGCATTCACCCCATTAACCATATTCGAGCACTATATCCCCACGCGATATAAGAACCGACTATACTACCATTCCTCCTTCTCAATACTTAGATTAAGGGACAACTTTGAGTTAGATTGAAATAGTGAGCTTTCATACTTTGAAAGACTCTATTTTATGCTATGGACTTTTTTTTATTATTGTTATTTACTTGATTTTAGTTTTGGCTATGGTCGGGGGCATGTCTCGATCTGATATTCTTTGATTCTAGTTAGAGGCTTTATCAAAATACTATGGACATGGGTGGTGTCGCTATTAGTGTTAGCATTGGTAATGGGATTGGTATTGATTAGATATTTGGTTGTGACTGTTTGGTTATGGTTATATGCTTTATGTAATGTCCTTAAACTATTATTATTTTATCTTGCTATATGTTTAAAATTCACCCAACATGGGATGTAGGGTGGTTAATGGTAGGGTATTTGGGGTGGTCTTCAGTCCTAGTTGAATTTGAGATACTCGGTGTGACTAGGCCCTGGTTCAGGTCATGTCTGATTAGTATCAGAGCTCTAGGTTCATGGTTAATTGGAAGTCCACAAAGCCATGTCGAGTAGAGCCTCTTTTAAGGGTGTGTATCGCACCACACTCATAAGATAGAGGCTACAAGACATTTACGAATGTTTCTCTTTCTAGTGTTTTATTTTTGTGCTTTAGAGCCTAAGTTCCTAAAATCATCTCTAATTCCCTCTTGTTTGCTTTTCAGACCATGCCTCCCAGATGATATGAAGCTCACGGAAACTCCTTTGTCCCACTCAAGGACAACATTGATAGTACACATAATGCTTATGGGGTCCAGACTCGATCTAGGGGTCCAGTTCTTGATTGCCTTCCTAGAGTTCTACTAATCCCCTCCAGCCCTTCTCGAGCTCCTCAGGCTGATGTGATGAATATTAAGTTTTGTCAGTCTATCCATATGTTGGCTTTGTTGGTATCTTCTCAATCTGAGCGTGGTGTTTGTGTTACTCCATCTTCTAAGAACACAAGGGTTGGCCAGTTTATGAGGTTGAATCCTCCAACCTTTACTAGAGTTAGGGTCAAGAAGGATCCTCAAAGTTTCCTTGATGATATGGAAAAAATCTTTCATGTAATGCATGCCACTAATGTTGAATATGTGGAGTTTGTCGCCTATCAATTGAAAGATATAGCTTATCAGTAGTATGAGGAATGGGACCAGTCAAGAGGTGACGATGCTGAGTCAGCTCTATGGGATAATTTTTCTAATGCTTTCCTGGACCATTTTTTTCCTTAAGAGCTTAGGGAAGCGAAGGTAGAAGAATTTGTTAATCTGAAGCAAGACAAGATGTCAGTGATGGATTATGCCTTAAATTTTCACCAGTTCTCTCGGTATGCTTCGAATTTGGTTTCTAGAATGAGGAAGTCTGATTCTAGGTTGTCTCAAGATTTGATTTTAAAGAGTAAGGCTGCTTTGCTAAACAAGGACATGCATATCTCCAGATTGGTTATATACATGTAGTAGGTTGAAGAAGAGAATAAGAAGCTGGTGGACATGGGAGAAAGGCAGAGTAAAAATTTTAGATTTTTTTAGCAGGGTAGTGGCAGCATCTGAGTGGCGGGTATAAATAAAAGTGGCCTAAAAACAAATGAGGCAATTCGGGGTCTTACTCGACGGCTAGTGCTCCCTACCCGGAGCCATTGAGTGATAACCATTTTTATGGTAGCGATAATTAAAGGGCACATGGTGCCTAATATCAGGCTAAAGGGGTCCAATCAGCTCCATCCTATTCTCTCTGCAAATTTTATGGTCAATTACATCAAGGCTACTATGATGAAAGAAAGAATAAGTGCTTTAACTATGGTCAGCTCGGGTACATAATTAGAAACTGCCTAATTTGTAAGGTTGCTTCTGGGGAAAACAAGGTTCCTGTTGCCTTAGTTTTTTAGCTCCAGCACCCAAGGGTGCTCCATCTATCTCCGGCACTGGTCAGAACCGATTTTATACTCTCACTACTAGTCAGGAGTCTGAGGCATCACCTAATGTCGTTACTAATATGTTGAAACTTTTTTCCATAATATGTACTGTTTTCTTGATCCGGGGTCTACTCTCTCTTATGTGACCCCATTTATGGCTGTGCATTTTAGTTTTAGTCCTGAGTGTATTTTAGACCCTTTTTCTGTTTTTACCTTAGTGGGTGACTCTTTGGTGGCTAGAAGAGTTTATAGGGTCTGTGTGGTATCTGTGGGTGGTCAGGAGACATTGGTAGATCTGTTTAAATTAAACATAGTAGATTTTGATATTATATTAGGGATGGATTGTTTGCACTCGTGCTACGCATCATTAGAGTGTCGGACCAGTAAGGTCATCTTTAAATTCCCTAATGAGCTAAATATTAAATGGGAGGGTGGTTTTCTAGCTCCTAAGGGAAGGTTCATATCATATCTTAGATCTTGGATATTAATCTTCAGGGGGTGTCTTTATGATTTGGTCCGGGCTAAAGATTCTAACTTGGAGGGTCCTTCTTTACATTTTGTCCTGGTGGTGAATAAATTTCCTTAGGTCTTCCCTAATGACCTTTCTAGTGTTCTTCTCGACAGGGAGATTGACTTTAGGATAGATCTTATTCTGGACACTCATCCTAATTCTACCCCCCTATTATAGAATGTCTCCAACTAAGTTAGATGAGCTTAAGGAGCAACTAAAGGATCTTTTAGACAAGGGTTTCATCCATCCTAGTGTGTCTCCATGGGCTGTACTGGTGTTATTCGTTCTAAGAAGGATGGATACTTTAGGATATTTATTGATTACCGCCAATTGAATAAGGTAACGGTAAATAATAAATACCCTCTTCCAAGGATAGATGATTTGTTTGATCAGACTCAGGGTCTAAGTTTTTCTCCAAGCTTGATCTTTGATCGGGGTATCAAAATTTAAATATTAGGGAAGTGGATATCCCTAAAACTGGCTTTCATACCCGATATGGGCATTTCGAGTTCTTAGTCATGTCTTTTGGGTTGACTAATGCCCTAACGATATTCATGGACTTGATGAATAGAGTTTTCTATTAGTTTCTGGATTTGCTCATCATTGTATTCATAGACGATATTTTGGTGTACTCTAAGAGTGAGGTGGATCATGTTGATCACCTCCGCATTGTGTTGTAGACCCTAAAAGATTAGCAGTTGTATGCCAAATTTTTTAAGTATGAATTCTTATTGAACGTTGTCACTTTTTTGGGTCATGTCAGTTGTAGTGAAGGGATCATGGTGGATTCGTAGAAAGTTGTAGTGGTTAAGATGTGTCCTATACCCATGATTCCAATCAGTATTCAAAGCTTCTTGGGTTTAGCCGGTTATTACAGAAGGTTTGTGAAAAGTTTCTCTACTATAGTTACCCCGTTAACTAAGTTGACTTAGAAGAAGGTGAAACTCTTATGGTCTGATGCTTGTAAGGCTAGTTTTGAGAAGCTAAAGGATAAGTTGACTTCGACTCCAGTATTGACTTTTCCTAAAGGCATTGATGGGTTTGTGGTCTATTGTGATATATTCCGTATGGGTCTTGGTTGCGTCCTGATGAATCATGGAAAAGTGATAGCTTATGCCTCCATGTAGTTGAAGGTACATAAGAAGAATTGTCTAACTCATGACTTGGAATTATTGGTTGTGGTATTCATGTTAAAAATATTGTATCACTATTTATATGGAGTGCAAGTGGATAACTTTTCTGATCATAAGAGCCTGCAATATATGTTTACTCAGAAAGAGTTGAACTTCAGGCAAAAGAGATGACTTGAGTTGCTCAAGGATTATGAAATGAGTCTTCACTACCATTAAGGTAAAACTAACATGGTTGTTGATGCTCTTAGCAGGTTATCCATAGGGAATCTAGGTTATGCGAATAAAGGGAAGAAGGAGTTGGTAAGAGATATTCACCATTTGGCTAACCTTGGAGTTCGTCTCTTGGACTCTGAGGATAGTGGTGTGTTTGTGCAGATGGTGGAACAGTCATCTCTTGGTACGGAAATAAAAGAGAAGCAAGTGTTGGATCCTATCTTGATGATGAACAAGGGTGATGTAGGTGGGATGAAGGTGATGGCTTTTGAGATTAGTAGTGATGGTACCTTGCGGTACCAAAGAAGATTATGCGTTCCTGATATAGATGGGTTGTAAGAGAGGATCTTGGTTGAGGCGTATAAGTCACATTGCGCTATTCATCCTGGTTCGATGAAAATAAATCCTGACCTTAAGGAGATATATTGGTGGAATAATATGAAGTGTGATATGTCTAGTTTTATAGCTAAGTGCATAGTGTACCAGCAAGTGAAAGTTGAATACTTGAGGCCCGGAGGATTGTATTAAGAAATTGAGTTGCCTGTGTGAAAGTAAGAGGTGATCAATAAGGATTTCATTACCAATCTTCCTCGGTCTCAAAATTAGTTTGATTTGGTCTGGGTCATCGTGGATAGGATGAAAAAGTCTGCTCATTTATTACCTGTAAGGACCAATTTTTTGATAGAGGATTATGCGAGGTTGTACCTCCAAGAGATTGTGAAATTGCTTGGGGTGCTTGTTTCTATCATCTCAGATTGTGGTACGTAGTTTTCATTGCACTTATGGCGGTTGTTTTAGAACGGTTTGGGAACTAAGGTGAGTCTTAGGACTGCTTTCCACCCGCAGTAGGATGGGCAAATGGAAAGAACTATTCAAACATTGAAAGATATGCTTTGAGCTTTCGTGATTGACTATAGTGGTAGTTGGGTTGAGAATTTACCTCTTATAGAGTTTGCGTACAATAACAACTACCATTCTAGCATTGGGATGGCTTCGTTTGAGGTCTTATATTATAGGAGGTGTAGGTCTCTTGTTGGATAGTTTGAGGCTGGTGAGGTCAAGATATTTGGTCCGAATTAGGTTCACCAAGACATGGGAAAGGTGAAGGTGATTCAGGATAGCCTTAAAGCCGCCCAAAGTCTTCAAAAGTCCTATACAAATGTGAGGTGTAGGAAGTTAGAGTTTGAGGTTGGCGATGAGGTATTTTTGAAGGTGTCTCCTATGAAGGGAGTGATGCGGTTTAAGAAGAAGGAAAAGCTCAGTCTCCAGTATGTTGGTCAGTACTTGGTTTTAAGAAAGGTTGGCAATGTTGTGTATGAATTGGAGTTGCCTCCTAGTTTTAGCTTTATTCACTTGTTGTTCCATGTCTCGATCTTGAGAAAGTGTATGGGTGATTCATCGCAAATTATTCCTATTAAGGATATTGGTATTTTGGATTCCTTATCTTATGAGGAGGTCGCTGTTGAAATCTTAGATGCGCAAGTTCATCGATTGTAAATGAAGTACGTAGCCTTGGTAAAGGTTCTATGGAGGAACCACAATGTTGAAGTGGCTACTTGGGAAGATGAAGAGGACATGAAGTCCAAGTATCCATTCTTGTTTTCTGCTCTAGAAGATCGTGCGTAAGGTATGTGTTATTCTTAACAAATTTGTTTTCTAAGTTAGTTAAAGGTAAGAGTAGAGGCATTTGGGGTTTGATCATGCTAGTTAATGCCTTGTCCCATCATTTAGAGACGAATGATCCAAGTAGGGAAGAATTGAAATAGGGTTTTAGCGCTTGGAAAATTCTTGAACTCTGATCTCACTGTCCTAGTAACTAACTAACCATACGAGTCGAATAGTGTGGGTATGGGTTAGGTGACCCAAATCGTTATGTGTTCGCTGGATGGTGGTTGGTTTCTATTGAGATTATGAGTTGTTGGTATGAGTCGTTAAGGGTGGTGATGAGTCGTTGGGACTATCCTGAATCAAATCAGTAGAAAAGTGTCTTTGCTTGACTCTGAGTACGAGTGGCTCACTAGGAGCCGTGAGGATAGGTTACGAGTCCTGAGGTGAAGTCGTAGGTTGTCCAGTGTCTAATTCCTTTGGGTTCTATCTTGGATACAGCTAGACCATATGAGTTGTATGGTCTGGTAATAAGTGGGATCATGGAGTCGTATAATGGATAGTGTATGGTTGTTCAACTCATTGTCTTGGTGAAGATCTAAGGGTATGAGTCGTATGTTGTGGTCAGGATTCAAGTGGTCGACCCGTAACCACCTGCAGTTTTTTTACAACTGTAAGTTGGGGGACTTTAGACATTTCTCACTTAAAACCCTTAAGACCCCATGTTTGTATATCACTTTTTGGTCATTCATTCCACACTTTACAAGATTAAACATCCTCTTTACTCTCTCAAAATCCTCTAAAGCAAAATTGGCTAAGGTTTCTCCAAAGTGGCCATCCAAGGTCTTAAGGATCAATTTCTTTCCGTGAGTCTTTGTAATTCAGGCATATGACTCTTCCCTCATTGTTAATACACTAAAAACATATGTTTTAAGCAGTGTTCATGGATCATAAATGGTGGTTTTGAAACCAAGGTTGAGGGGTTTGAATGCATACCATGGAATATTGTTTTCTATAGTTCAAATTGTGATTATGCATGTTTTTAATTATGGTTTTGCACATGTGGGTGCAAGGGAATGATGATTTAATTGAGGGGTCATTGTTGAACCCTAAATTTGATGATTTTGGCTTTAATAATGGCATGCCCTCAACTTGTTTGTGAAATTTCCTATGAATATGATGTTGTCATACAGTTTGACTATTCTTCCAATCCTTGCATTGCATATATGGTTATGAAACTTGAATTGGTTTTGTTCGATTTCAAAGGGATTCGGGAAGACCTTGGTAGCCATGGTCTTGGATTAATTGGTAATAGTGGAGTTTAATTTTGTATGATGGTTCTATATGGCATAAGGGAATAGACTTGCAAGCTCTAATTTTTGTATGATGATACCAACAGTTAATGTCTAATTAAAAGATTCCTTGGAAAATGGTTGGGAAGGTGTAAATGGTTATAATATAGGCTTAAAGGGGTTATTGGCAAAGCCATGGAATGTGGAGGACCTGGGGAGGACCAACACTAGAACCTCATGTTTGCCGATATGAGGTCTGGTTTTGATGACCTGTGTGCATGGTTCACACTATATATATATATAGATTTGTATCGTGGATTGATGTGGAGTTGGAGTATTCCCTGATCTTCCTTTATACATCTGATTCGTGCAGCTAACATGCACCGAGCTCCTTTCAGCAGGGGCTGAACCCATATAGCCCGTGGGTGGAGGTTTAGAATGGAAAAGCTACCTAGCTTAGGTTAAGGATTCAAATTGCATGCTAAATCGTCTTTCCTATCCCAGCACGGTATATATGTATGTATGTTACTGCATATGGTTAATTGATTTGGTTTTGAATGATGGCATTATCTTACCTTTATCCCTGAGTTACATGCTAGCATTCACCCCACTAACCATCTTCGAACGTTGTATCTCCACGCGATGTAGGAATCGGTCATACTACCATTCCTCCTACTCAGTGACTTAGATTCAGAGACAACTTTGAGTCAGAATGAAGTGGTGAGCTTCCATACTTCAGAAGACTCTGTTTCATGTTATGGACGTCTTTTCATTATTGTTATTTACTTGGTTTCGATTTTTCCTATGGTTGGGGGCATGTCCCGATCGGATATTCTTTAATTCTAGTGAGAGGCTTTGTCGGACTACTATGGGCATGGGCAGTGTAGGTATTAGCGTTAGGATTAGTGTTGGTATTGGCATTGTGTTTAGTATTGATTGGACACTAGGTTGTGACTGTTTGGTTATGATTATAGACTTCATCTAATGTCTTTAAACTATTATTGTTTAATTTTGTTATATGTATGAAATTCATCTGACATGGGATGTAGGGTGGTTAACGGTGGGGTATTGAGGATGGAATCCGATCTTGGTTGGACTTAAGATACCCGGCACAACTAGGTGCTGATTCGGGTAGTGTCAAAAATAGGCAACTCAAAACTCCAAGAGCTCACCCTATCTCCGGAATATCAACACTGCACAAACTCAACTTAATGGCGGCAACTAGTACTCGGATCTTCAGCAAAAAGGTACAGAAGTATGGTATGAGTACCAAAACAACGGATAGTCAGTAGACATCATCGATCGACTGAACTAAGTTATGATATAGTGATGATATAATGAAAGATAAACATATATAAATCAAGGTACAGAATCGAACCTGAATCATCTCCATCATCATTGTATATAATATACATAATCAATCGAAATAATAACATACCATAAAGCATCATCACATGTCAATACCATCATGCATAAGAAATAAATGATTTGGAATCATAAAACAAAACAAACACATCCACAAGCAACGCAAGTACAAAGTTGGCGCCTATACACCAACTAGTGCATAAAGTAAAGAATCCTATCAGGGTTTCCCATACCACCGGAGAGTATACCCAAGGAAATAAAAATCATTTATTCATAACCAATGACATATCCAAATCTTAATTTTTTTTTTACCATATTCCACATTTATCAACAATAGAACATTTTCTCATCTTCCACTAGGCTACAACCTCGACTATAGGCCCTTATTCCATATTACTATCAACATTAGACATGTATCATCCACAATTGCTAACTACCATCTTTTAACTAAACAAGGTTCATTAACTAGTACATTAAATTTATAGACATCAAATTATACACTCACTTAATAGACAACTAACCACCACTTAGCTTATTCCAATAGTCAATACTCCTTAATTAATCCGTTACTTAATGCTAACATTATCCACTAGGTGAATCCTCAATTTTACATAAGAATCCTAATTACAAACTAGTCTTGATTCATTATTAAGCAATAACCATTATAATTCCCCCTAATTATCAACACTCATAACTATACCGCTTTATAAGTAGTTAACACTAGTGATATCAAACTGACAGCCTAAGATCACTATCATATCCTTAGTTCACATATGGATGTATACATATAAAAGCATGTGCATAAACATAATTACCATACATAGGGCTAGCCAGAATCAAACCGGTAGACATTCTCATAGGAACATCAATAATCATCTTCCGAACTTGTCGGGCATCACTATATCATCAGCATATCCTCCGAACTTACCGGGAATCATCATCATATCAATATGTCCTCTGGCCTTGCCGGGCATCAATATCATACCACCTTCTCCGGACTCAAGCCGGGTATCATCATATCATAACAATAGGCAATCAATATCAATAATCAAAAGCAAGCCCTATAAGGGCTAAAGTAAATGGAGAGCCCCACGAGGGAAAAAGCAAATAACAAGCCCCACAAGGGCTAAAATAAAGTGCAAACTCCATGAGGGCTAAAATAAAGAGAAGTAAGGAAGAACATACCTTCGTATCTCCTCGTTCATCATCAGGATAATTTATCAATAGATGTATGAATCTATATAGCGTAAATATTATGATGTATTACCGAATTCCACAAGGTTAGTATCATATCTTCACATATAGTCAATAAGTATACCTTCTAGATCCCATAGCATCTGACTCATAATCTTAGCAACAAGATAGTTTTCCTAGCATAATAAATAGTTTGGCTACTAGGCAAAAGCATAACATATATAAAATCATAGCCTAAAGGCCAAAATAATAATCTAGTCAACAGTCCAAATGGTAACATAGTCATGGTCTTGATTAATAGTGAAATCAATAGCTACTCATAGCATCAAACATACTTTACCAATAACTAAATTTATTACTTCTAAGGTAATCACCATAATTCATTTACTGAAGCTAGCCATCATGTACCCAAGTGCATTCACTAAGCATTTAACAAGCATCTAAGGCTTCCAAAGACACTATATCGATACAAACTTAAGATGGGTCAAGAATCCACAACTAATCCTCCAAAGTATACACTAAGTATATTTTTACCGGGACTAAGATAAGGTGTCTAAGTCTTAGATGTATAACAAGCATAATAGTCTGTAGGTAAAAGTCTATCTTAAGCATTAGTTCTAACTCCTTCATGGAAACTAAGGCATTCCCACAAGTGTAGGTAACTAGGGCCAATCCCCTAACATGAGCTACAAGGTCACTCTCATCTAACTAAAGCAACTAGAGCATTCTTATGTCATCCATGAGACATGAGGTCCAAATAACTAAGATTCTAGCCTTTAAGTCAAGTATTCAAAAATATGAGTTCAAATGGCCTAAATAATTTAATTAATCCCAAGTGTAACTATTTAATCAGTCCAACACCTAGAATCCCTCCCAATCCAACAAAATATCACAATTATACTATAACATAGCTCAATCTAACAAGAAGTAAGCCTAACCTACCTCAAATCCAAAGAAAGCCCACAAATTGCTAAACCTTTACTTTTTTCCTGAGAAGCTTCTTCGAGGTGCCAAGCTATCAAAAACATGATCTACACATCATTATGAGAATTTAGATACCCATATTGCACCATGTAATTTGAGTCCAAAAACGACACCAAAACCCTCCCAAATGGGTCCTACATATGGAAAACACGTTTTCTAGATCAATCCAACGTTCAACTATCATTACGAAATCGTAATCCTGAAGAATCAAGTGAAAACCAAGCTTATTTGGGCTAAAATCATTTCCTCAAGCTAATTGGGATTTTGGTCAAAGATTCAAGAAATTAGAGAAAGAAATGGAAGGATTCTTACCTCAAATCCATTGTCAATCACTAATATATATCTTAATCAAGCTTCTAACTCACAATTTGAAGTTACCAAGGGGTTCAAAGGAAAGTGGAAAATGGCCAAAATTTTACCAAGGGGGATTTTTATAGTATTGCGCTCACGCTTATATGGGATCTACAAGGTCAAGACTTGTTTTTGACCTCCTAGACTCATTCAGACTTCGTTTTTTGCAAATGAACTATGTAATCCTAATAAATTAGACATTCTGGACGTATTGGTTAAGTTGGATTTTCTATTAAAGGCCGTTTAGACCAATTATGGGCCCCACACCTATGTCTACAGATTATCTCACTTTCTGACCAATTGGTCGAAATAAACTCAGGTGTTTTGGGACCTGAACCAAGGGTATTTATAGCTTAAAACCGATATTATGAGCTAATGGTGCAGTTGGAATTTACATTCAAGGTCATTTGGCTGAAATTTTTACTCGGCACCTATTCAGAACCAGCGAGGACTTCTAATCGGGGAATTGGTCCTAAAACCAAACAAACTGCCTGGTAACCGATCTATTAGTTCTAGTAAGTTATAAATAACTTAGGGAAGCTATGAAAAATCTCTAATAATGAAAATAAGTAAACCATATGAAAAATGACCTTAAGGGTCATTACAATATCAACTACTAAGGAACTTTCATCCCCGTAAGTTAAGGATAAGAAAGTACCTGAAGCCATGAACAGGTAAGGATACTGGGTCCGCATCTCACTCTTGATCTCCTAATTAGCCTCCTCCACTGGGTGGTGTCTCCACTGAACCTTAACTATAGGGATCTTCCTGGTTCACAACTGTCTCAGATCACTAGCCAAAAGAAGAATGAGCTCCTTTACAAAGAAAAACTGCTCATCTAACTGGAGTGAGTCCCATCTAAGCACATGAGACAGATCCAGAATTTACTTCCACAACATGGAGACAGAGAAAACTGGATGAACAACAGCAAAATTTGGGAGTAAAGCTAACTCATAAGACACCTCACCAACTGTGCGAAGAATCTTAAATTGGCCAACATATTGAGGTCTCAGCTTACCCTTCCTCCCAAACCTAATCACACCCTTTATGGGCGATAAACGAAGGAATAAACAATCACCAACTCCAAATCTCAAAGTACGAAAACAATGATCTGCATAGGCCTTTTGTCTACTCTAAGATGCTCTCAACCTATCCTGAATAACCCTTGCTAGATCCAACGAGCCTTAAAGAAAATCTGGACCACAAGGCCTCACCTTAGAAGTCTCAAACCAGCCAACTGGAGAACTATATCTCCTGCCATACAAAGCCTCATAAGGCGTCATCTCAATGCTTGAATGATGCCTGTTGTTATACGCAAACTCTGCTAATGCTAAGTGCTAATCCCACTGTCCTCCAAAATCTATGACACAAGCTCAGAGCATATCCTCGAGTACCTGAATAGTCTGCTCGGACTGGCCATTGGTCTGCAGATGAAAAGTTGTACTCAAATCCACTCGAGTACCCAACTTCTTCTGGAATGCTCTCTAAAACCTCAAAGTAAACATAGAACTACAGTCTAAAATGGTAGAAATAGGCACCCCATACGAACAAACTATCTCCCAAACATAAATATAGGTTAGTCTCTTAGCACTGAAAGTAATCTAAATAAGAATGAAATATGTTGACTTGGTCAAATGATCCATAATAACCTAAATACCATGGGAGGTGCGAGGCAATCCACTAATGAAGTCCATAGTAATCTGTTCATATTTCCACACGGGAATGGTAATCTCTGAGTCAAACCACCAGTACGTTGATGCTCGGCCTTTACTTGCTCACAACATAGGCAATGGGTTACAAAGTCTGCCACATCTCTCTTTACGACATTCCACCAATAATGTTATCTCAAATTTCTATACATCTTAGATGTACCAAGATAAATAGAATATCTAGAGCTGTGAGCCACATATAAAATTTACTAAATTATATCGCCAAACTAAGAAACACAAATACGGCCCTAAAATCTCAAAACACCCTCAGAATTAATGGTATGACTCTTAAACTCACCACTCAACACTTGATCACGAAGGAGGTACAACTTGTCATCCTCATACTGATAATCATGAATGTTCTCAAATAGAGAGGACCTTGCCTCCACGCAAGCCAAATCCTTGTTAGATATGAAATATCAAGACGAATCATCAAATTGGCTAAGGACTAAATGTCTCGTGCCATAGGCCTCTGAGAAACTGATATGCAGTCCAAGTTACCCATACTTACTGCCTTGCAACTCAAGGCATCATTTACCATATTTGCCTTACCCGAATGATACAAAATGGAAATATTATAGTCCTTAAGAAACTCCATCCATTTATGTTGTTGAACATTAAGATCTCGCTGGGTTATAAGATGTTGAAGACTGCGATGATCGGTGAAAATATCACAATGCATACCATACAAGTAATGCCTCCAAATCTTAAGTGCAAAAACTACCACTGCCAACTCCAAATCATGAGTGGGGTAATTATGCTCATGCACCTTAACCTGTCAAGAAGCATAGGTAATGACACGACCCTGCTGTATTAGAACACAACCAAGACCAACACCAGAGGCATCACAAAACACGGTGAATCCCTCACCCTCAATAGGAAGATCTAACATCGGAGCTGAAGTGAGAAAATCCTTGAGCTTTTCAAATCTCAGATGACACTCCTCAGACTATCAGAAAAGAACCTCCTTCTAAGTTAATCTGGTCATATGGGTTGAAGTAGTTACAAAGCCCTTAACGAAGCATCTATAATAACCAACAAAATCAATGAAACTGCAGACCTCTATTGGAGACATAGGTCTAGCCCAATCAAGAATTGCCTCAATCTTAGTTGGGTCTACCATAATACCAGCCTTAGACACTACATGCCCAAGGAATGATACTGACTCAAGCCAAAACTCATACTTAGAGAACTTGACAAAAACATATGATCTCTCAAAGTCTGGAGCACGACTCTCAAATATTGCACATGCTCCCTACTAATACGCCTAAATTAAATCTTTCTTACGAAAGAGTAAGCGGGCATTGTCAAATATATAACCTAACTAGGTTGGGGTTAAATCCCATAGGGAATAGGGTTTTAATTAAGTTGTATGCAGATTAGTTGACTTTCAATCATTTGTTCTTGTAAATAAATAAGGTTTTTTGATTAAAGTACGAAGTAATAGTTTCGATGTAATAGTAAAGCAATACGTGTAATAATATTTGAATGTAGAGAATAACAAGCTAGGGTTATATCCGCCTTGTAGTTTTTAATATCTTCTAACTATGGGTGTTAAGAATTCATACATGCATGCACTTATAGAGAAACATATTCAAATTCTCAATCCAAGGTTTCTCAACCATCAAGGATTAATTCACTTTAGTTCTCTCGACTCAAAGTTGTTTACTCGATTATTCAAAATCTCCAAGTTGTTAATCCTGTTAAGGCATTAACGTGTGAAATAGAAGTTGGAAACCCTATTTTCTTGTCAATACTCTCTTTTCCAAACATTAACCTTTCTATCGAACAAGTTATGTTTCAATGGCACATTTTCTATGTTTGCAACCATGAGAATTCAAGCATAACGAAGAGAGTATGATATAAGTAAATCAATGCATAAGAAATTCAAAACCCATAGAAATAGATAGTATACTACAAGATTTCCATAACCCTAACTAATAAGCTTAGCTACTCTTAGACAAAATGAAAATCACCATAAGTATATTCATCATACCAAAAATTAGAAGACGGTCTTGGTGTGTAAACAATGAACCAAGAGAAAAACATTTTTCTCTACTCTAAGCCGCCAGTCTCCTTTCAAAAATAATACAGAATATCCAATAATGATAAAAATTCAGCATCAAGTTTTTTTAATAATCCTTTCTCTCTTAATTGCCTTCTAAGTCTCTGAACTAATTATAAATGACAAATTAGTCTTGGACATAGTTTCTAGGCACCACATTTGGTCCAACAAGCTACTTTTCTCTTGTGTGATTTGTCATCCGCAATTCGTAGTTCCATCATGTCTTTATCTACCTCATTAACACCTAAAATCATGCTTATCACATAGGTTAGCTCAATTACATCAAAGTAGAGTAAAAACATAATAAACTAGGCACTTTGTTCTTAAAACTTAGCTAAAATATAGGTAAGTTATGGTGCTTAGGCGTATAAATACACCCAAGATCACCCACTACTCCTCGAATAATAAGAATGTCATCAATGAACACAATAATGAAGGAGTCTAGATAGGATCTGAGCAGACGGTTCATCAGATCCATGAATGCGGATAGGTTATTAATTAACCCAAAAGACATCACTAAAAACTCATAACGACTATAACGGGTCTGAAAGCTGTCGTCAGAATATCCTCAACTCAAATCTTGAGCTCAAGGTAACTAGATCTCAAGTCAATCTTAAAAAACACTATTACACCCTAAAACTAGTCAAATAAATCATCAATACGAGGCATAGGATAATGGTTCTTCACAGTTACCTTATTAAGCTGCCTATAATCAATACACATGCGCATTGAGCCATCTTTCTTTTTAACAAAAAATACAAGAGCTCCCTATAGGGACATACTCGGTCTAATGAAACCTTTACCAATAAAATCCTAAAGCTGAGAGTTTAGCTCCTTAAGCTCGCCCGAAGCCATATGGTAAGGTGCCATAGAAATAGGTCCGGTGCCAGGCTTGAAGTCAATAGCGAACTCGATATCAGGGTCAGGGTGAACACCAGGCAGATCGGTAAGGAACACATCAAAAAACTCACAAACAATAGGAACAGAGTCAAGCGACAAACTCTCTACATGAGTATCACAAATAGAAGTGAGATAAGACTCGTAGCTCCTGGATATAAAACTCTTAGCACAGACATAAGAAATAATCTCCGTAGGCTCACAACTAACCATTCCCTACCATACGATTAGGGGTACGCCGGTCATGGCTAAGGTAACGGTCTTGGCAAAATAATCCATGACTGCATGATAGTGGGATAACTAGTCCATGCCCAGAATCACATTAAAATCTAGCATATCCAGATAATAGTATTGTCACAAGTATCAACATCACTACTATCACAACACATGATTTGAATACTCGATCACTATTAAAAAATCACCTACGAGGTAGATATACGCAATGGCATAGGTAATAAATCACTAGTCAACTCCAATCGTGATGCATAATAAGCAGATGTATAAGAATAAGTGAATCCGGGATCAAATAAAGAAAGAGCCAACTTGTGGCATACCAAAATCGTAATTGTAATCACAACATCCAAAGTCAGCCTCGGGTCTAGCAAGTACTACATATAATTGACTACACCCGCTACCTGGCTGGGCACCTAACAGACCTTCTATCTTGCTTACCTGAGTACCACCTCGAGCACCCTGATAACCACCTCTGTCACCATGAGAACCACCTCTACCTGAGGGATAAACTGCTCTAATAAGGGTAGCACCATGGGCTGAAACAACCATCACCTATGACAAGGAAAATACCATAAATAATTTCCAGGGAGTCCCCAAGTAAAATAAGAAATATGATCAAAACCAGAGCCAATAGATTCAACAGACCCAAAATAACCACCACGCCTAGCATGACCCACAGACAAACCTCTCAAAGACTGATCACCGCCCTTACCAGAGTGATTACTAGCACTAGATTGACCTTCGTTCGTGGTTTGAAGAGCTGTTTGAACTAGCAGACTAAGCTAACTCTAAGGCTGAATAGATTGATACAGAGAATACTCAACATGAGAACCACCACCTATGAAGTGAGAGCCACTATGACTCCCACCAAATCAGCCCTGGAACCTAGGCCTCTTATCACGGTCCTCACGACTCTCCTGGTGCATCTTCTCCATAACTCTAGCATGATTTGAAACCTCAGCAAAAGTCCTACCCATAGCAACTAGACTCTAAGTATCCATCTAAATAAGGAGTCTCAACTTTCTGATAAAGTAACTAACTCTGTCATACTTAGTGTCCAAAATAGAAGTTGCACGCCTTGGCAACTCATGAAAATAAGCCTCATACTTGGCAACTGTCATGGAGCCCTACTCCAATCTAGAGAACTAATCCCTTAGTCGATCTCTAAGGCTACGTGGCATATAGTTCTCCAAGAACATCTCAGAGAATTGATCCATGACAAGGGAGAAGATTCAATTAGTCTAGAATCCGTGAAACCTCTTCACCAGTGATTAGTAGAAAAATCTAACTAAAATATGGTGTAATCCATACCACGAGTATCAACAAGGCCTAAACCACAAAGCCTATCCTCACAAGTAGTAAGAACCTCAAATGCATCCTCTCAAAGAGCACCAGAAAACCTAGGTGGAGCCAACCTAAAAAATTTACCCAACATCTTCTACTCCTCAGCAGACATAGCAGGCTGGGTCATAACTAGTTGTGCAGATACTGATTAAACGACTATTGATACAGAGGAATCTCAACTCTGGGAGTTTCAACTATAGGTTATGCCCCTGTACCAATAGTTTATGCACCATCCAATGGTACACCACTAATCATACTCAGCATTTGAATTAAGGCATCTCCAAGCAATGAAAATGGGATAAAACCTAGTGAAACCTGGGCTGGTTCCTAGTCCACTGCTGGTGTGGCAGAGAAATCTCTGGCTTAGATCCAGGGATAGGATTTGGGGAAGGCGGCCCATCCTGGCCCTTAGCTGGGGACATATCACGATGTCATCCTCGAACTCTAGGTTATCTACAAACAGGAGTAGGATTCCTAGGCTTGGTCTCGGGACCCACATCTCACATAGAGATAGCACATCTTCTCGGTATCTGCAAAAGAGTAAAGTCAAGGAAATATTCTATAAACCAACTCAAACTTATAGCATGATATGAATGAAAGAAGTGAAGAAATCCTAAAAATGTCACATAGTCTCCCAAAGATAAAAAACGGACGTCAATGTTCTGATCCGTAGGACTCTATTGGACACTTGCTATTATACCAATAATATCGGTGAAACCTGGCTTTGATATCAATTTGTCACGACCTAATTTACAAGTCATGATAGCACCTACCAATTCCTGCCATTAGGATAGCAATTACCATAACTCAAAGCTAATGTAATGGGTTAATTAGGTAAGAATTGGCCAACTAGGGAAAAATCAACGAACACAAGATATTATAAACAGTGTTCTATTATAAAAAGATAATCAACTACGGATACCAATCACACGACTTAGTAATATTAGTACAAGAGCACCTAAATACGATAGTAAAAAATATACAACCCAAGAATCTTAAATAGTTAATACATCTGTCTTGAATACAAAATACTGAATCAAAGATAGAAGGAAATAGGTGACTTAAAACTTCAAGAGCTCACCTTATCTTCGAAATATCAGCACTGCATAAACTCAACTTAACGGCGGTAGCTAGTACTCAGATCTGCATCAAAATAGTACAGAAGTGCAGTATGAGTATCAAAACAATGGGTACTAGTAGGCATCATCGATCGACTGAGCTAATTCATGATATAGAGATGATATAATGCAAGATAAACATATCTAAGTCAAAGTACAGAATTGAACCTGAATCATCTCCATCATCATTGTATATAATATACATAATCAACCAGAATAATAATATACCATAATGCATCATCACATGTCAATACCATCGTGTGTAAGAAATAAATAATTCAGAATCATAAAGCAATACGAACACATTCACAAGAAACACAAGTACAAAGTTGGCACCCATACACCAACTAGTGCATAAAGTAAAGTAACCCATCACGGCATTCCATACCACCGGAGAGTACACCCAAGGAAATAAAAATCATTTATGAGTAACCAAGGACATATCCAAATCTCAACATTTTTTAACCATATTCTGCATTTATCAACAATTTAATATTTTCTCATCTTCCACTAGGCAACAACCTCTACCATAGGTCCTCATTCTATATTATTAACAACATTAGACACGTATCATTCACAATTGCTAACTACTATGTTTTAACTAAACAAGGTTCATTAACTAGTACATTACATTTTTAGCCATTGAATAATATAATCACTTAATAGACAACTAGCCACCACTTAGCTTATTCCAATAGTCAATACTCCTTAATTAATCTATTACTTAACTCTAACATTACCCACTAGGTGAATCCTCAATTTTACACAAGATCCCACTTATTAACTAGTCTCGGTTCGTCATTAATCAATAACCATTATAATTCCCCCTAATTATCAGTACTCATAACTATTCCACATTATAAGTAGTTAATACTAGTGATATCAAACCGGCACCCTAAGATCAATATCATATCCTTAGTTCACATACTGATGTATACATACAAAAGCATATGCATAAATACAATTACTATACATAGGGCTAGCTGGACTCAATCAGTAGACAAGCTCATAGGCACATAAATAATCATCCCCCGGCCTTGTCAGGCATCATTATCATATCAATATATCCTCTATCCTTATTGGGCATCAATATCATCAACACTTTTTTCAAACTCAAATTGGGAATCATCATATCATAACAATAGGCATTCAATATAATTAATTAAAGACAAGCCCCATAAGGGAAAAAGTAAATGGTGAGCCCCGTGAGGGATAAACTAAATAACAAGCCCCCAAGGGATAAAGAAAAGTACAAGCCCTATAAAGGCTAAAGTAAATTGAAGTAAGGAAGAACATACCTTCATATCTCTTTGTTCGTCGTCAAGGATAATTTATCAATAGATGCATGAATCTATATAGCGTGAATATTATGATGTATTACTAGATTCCACATAGTTAGTATCATATCTGCTCATGTAGTTAATAAACTTACCTTCTAGAGTCCATAGCATTTGACACATAATCTTAGCAACAAGAAAGTTTTTCTAGCATAATCAATAGTTTGGTTACTAGACAAAAGCATAACATAAATAATATCATAGCCCTAAGCCCAAAATAATAGTCTAGTCAATGGTTCAAATGGTAACATAGTCATGGGCTTGATTAATAGCGAAATCCATAGCTACTCATAGCATTAAATATATTTTACCCAACAACCAAATTTATTACTTCTATTGTAATCACCATAATTAATTTACCGTAGCTAGCCATCATGTCCCCAAGTGCATTCTCTAAGAATTTAAGAAGTATCTACAACTTTCAAGGACACTATATCGATCCAAACTTAAGATGGGTCAAGAACCCATAACTAATACACCAAAGTATACACTAAGTCTATCTTCTACTTGGAAATAAGCTAAGGTGTCTAAGTCAAGTCTTAGATAAATAACGAGCCATAATAATCTTAAGGTAAAAGTCTATCTCAAGCATTTTTCCTAACTCCATAAAAACTAAGGCATTCCCACAAGTGTAGGTAACTAGGGACAACTTACCCCTAACATAAGTGACAAGGTCACTCTCATCTAACTAAAGAAACTAAAGCATTATTATGCCATCAATGATACATGAAGTCCAAATAACCAAGATTCTAGCCTACAAGTTAAATATTCCAAAATATGAGTTCAAATGGCCTCATTAATTCAACTAATTCCAAGTGTTACCATTTAATCAATAAAACACCCAGAGCTCCTCTCAATCCAACAAAATATCAAAATTATACTATAACATAACTCAATCTAACAAGAAGTAAGCCTAACCTACCTCAAATAAAAAAAGAGCCCATAAACTGCTAAATTGTTGCTTTTTCTTTCCGAAAAGATTTTTCAAGGTGTCAAGCTATCAAAAACACAATCTACACAACATTATAAGAATTTTGATACCTATATTGCACCATTGTACTTTGAGTCCAAAAACAACACCAAAAACCCCCAAGTGGGTCCCACATATAGAAACGTTCAACTATCATTAGGGAATCACAACCCTTAAGAATTAAGTGAAAATCAAGGTTATTGGGCTAAAATCAAGCCCTCAAGATAATTGGGGTTTTTGTCAAAAATTCACGTAATTAGAGCATGAAATGGAAGGATTCTTACATCAAAATTGTTGTTAATCACGAAAATATATATGTTAATCAAGCTTCTAACTCAACCCCCAAGAATCAATTAGAAGTTATCAAGTTATGATAGGGCTGCTAGGGTTCAAAGGGTATTGGAAAATGGTCAAAATTTGACCAAGGGGGCTTTTTATAGTACCGCAGTTGCGCTTATATGGGGTCCGTAAGGTCAAAACTTATTTTTGACCTTCGAGACTCATTCAGACTCCATTTTTTGCAAATAAACTATGTAACCCCCTAAATTTAACGCTCCAAATGCATTGGTGAAGGCGAATTTCCCATTCATGGTCGTGTAGACTAATTGTAGGCCCTACACCCATGTTTATCGATTTTCTCACTTTCCGATCAATTGGTCGAAATGAACTCCGATATCTTAGGACCTATACCAAGGAAATTTCTAGCCTAAAACCGATATTTCAGAGCTACTAGTATAGTTAAAATTTGTATTCAAGGTTGTTTTACTAATGTTTTTGTTCGGCAGCCATTCGGAACCAGCGAAGACTTCTAAATGGGCCCTAAAACAAAAAAACTACCTGGTAATCAAACTATTAGTTCCATCAAGTCATAAATGAATTGGAGCAACTATGAAAAAACTCTAACGGTTAAAATAAGCGGATAATACAAAAAATGACCTGAAGGGTGATTACAACTTATGTCAATATTTTGATTATTGTGTGTAAACAATGACACTTTATTTCTCTTAAGCAGTCATAGTTCAAGTTTGAGACCAATACTGACTTGGGAATAAAGATTATTGTTTTACTAAGGTTATTGTTTTACTAAGTGGAGGTTCAGTGCAGAGCATACCTTTATTATGCATAGTAGTCTCCATTCAACTAAATTGGTGAAGTGCTCTTTTGTTAATATTAAAATGAGTGGAAAAATATTGGTGTTATTATGCATTTTAATATTAAAATGAAAATCTTAATTTGCATGATAATTTATAGACATAAATAGAGAGAGTGGTGCCATTGGATTTGATAACTCTAGTAACTTCTAATGTTTTATTTGTCCATTATCTACCACATTATGTCTTGTAAATCATGTGACCATTAGTTTCCTATAACTCTCATGAAATTAGCTTCTTGTAACCTAAATACCATTTATCTACCAACTTTACTATCCCATTACTTCTTATTCATTACATGAAGCAATTATACACCTATAAATAATGGTGTTTCTTTCTTTGTGTTGGGGGATGTTAAATTTAAGAAAAAGATAAGTGTGGAAAAATTTTATTATGTGTAGTAGTGAAAGAGAGAGTTGAGACATAGAAAATATTCGAAATCTTCAACTATATTCACTATACAAAAGAGAGTAACTATATTAGTGAAAGAGAGAGTTGAGACCAAGAAAACATTCTAAGTCTTAAACTATATTCACTATACAAAAGAGAGTAACTATATTAGTTAAGGAGAGAGTCTAGACCAAGAAAACATTTTAAGTCTACAACTATATTTACTATACAAAAGAGAGTTTTAATATGTTGAAGGAAGGTGTTTTTATGGTAGAGCTTTGGACACTTCAAACAATCCAGGGTTTATTGAGTTATACATCGTCGATGGGCTGGTGTAGCATAGGGGAGGAAAGTCAAGAGTTGATACTACTGGATCAGTGTAGATTATACCACAATGGGCTTGAATCTCCTTAAAGAGAGCAAGATATTCGCGCCTCAGCCAAGAAGAAAATTATTTTATTTTCTTCATTTTGTTAATTTTATTATTTCAACTGTAATTTATTATAATTATGGTATATTACACCAACAATAAGAAATGAAATTTTTCAAAAGATAACAATTACATTTACAAAGAGGCTTAAAAACGAAATAGGTAGTCGATAAGCGAAGAAGTAGAACCTGGAAAAGAGGTGAAATAGAGAAGGAAAAAGAGGGAAAAGTGATTTCAACTGCACAAAATAGGTCACTTACGCAAGTTTGAAGGAGTAGTGTGATGTATCTAGATTTTGGAGAGAGAAAGTAAAAGTTGGAATTTTCGCAATTACTTTATAGGGGCGGTATTTTAAGTAATAATGATAAGTTGAGGTGTATTATATTGTTTTTAAGTTCATATTTATCCATTTAAAATATGAGTGATCCGACTTATTTATATGAATTAGATGGATTGATTTCTTCAATATGAGCTAAAATTGTAAGCCCCACTAAGTGGCAAGAAAATAGAGTGGGAGAAAATGAAGAATGAAAACATTAACCTCTTTGAGGTTTTTGTTTATATTCCTCCTTTTAACATGAAGCATAATTTTCTTAACTTTTTTAAGGAGAATTATGAGTAGGCATCCGTTCTTGCTTGGTTTGTGAATTTGAAAAAATGAAATCAACACATCCTAAATAGTAGTATTGTTATTTTGGTAGCTTGATTGTGACTATTTACTTTGCTTGGTAGAATTTCAAAACTTAAGTACACTCTTCTTGAATTGGTGACAAGGGATAATTGTCTCAGTACAGGCAGGGGAGGCCCACCTCCCAAAAATAGTCATAGAGAAAATGATCTAAAACCTTCCTAACCTATATCTGAAATCTCAACTACACACTCGAACTTCACCGCGGTCCTATTACCGTCCTGAATCTTTTATTTTTGATATTTTGTAACCCTTAAACGTTGTTCTTTTTCATTACCCAAATATGTACACATGTTTGTACACACACGTTGGGCCCTATTATTTCTGATCCAAGTGACCCCACTTTCTTTACTTTTTAAATTTTAATTATACTAAAATTTTTAATTCCAAACTTAATCAATAATGCCCCCTCCATTCCATTTCATGTGTCGTCATTTGACAGGGCACGAAATTTAAGAAATAAGTGATGACTTTATAAAGTTTATATAATTGCCCCTCTTAAAGTTATTTTAATGTTTACTTTTTAGTTGTCTTTTCTTAATAAGTGGAACCCACTAAGGATAAAATAAAAATGGTGTCATTAAATATTTACCAAATACAGAAAGATGACATCTTTTTGAGATGGATCATAAAGAAAATGGCGACACATAAAATGAGACGTAGGGAGTATATCTTTTCTTTAATTGGATATCAACTTTTCATCTTCATCTCCAATATTCTTGACAAGTAATTCTTATATACTCAGAAATCATTTTTCCTTCCGCTCATTTTTTTTCATTTCAAAACTAATTTTTTAAAGAAATTTTTGTGTAGATCAAACAGGAAAATAATTTGCTTCAAGTAGAACTCTACAAGCATTTGATAAGTATATTATACATAAAACACAAATACTATTGCAACAAAGTAAAAACCACATTATTATGCCATCTCAGCAACTGCAACTGTTTTCCTGTTGTAAACAAAGTTGTTTTATAGGTATTAATATGGAAAAAATTTGACCCTGATAGTTAGATCTTGATATTTTGTGAGGAGATGAAATTTTCAGCCCTAAATCTGAAATTGAAAAAAAATTGGAGAAGATTAAGAATCCTAAAGCTTCAATTTTAAAATGGAGGTTATTATTGAATGTTTTGAGATGGAAGACAATAAAACTCTAACGTCAAGATTTGAAAATGGCAGAAAAAAGGAAGAAGATGGAAAATTTAATGGCTCAGAAATAAGGATTTAAGAAAAAAGAAAATGGAAAAAAATTTGAACTTGCACGTGGATTAAAAAGTGATGATTTGTGTATTTTAGGTAAGTTCTACTGGCCTAAGGGGGTGTATACACCTACTTGAATAGGTCAGCATTTCAGGGTCATAAAATGCCGAAAATAAAAAGTTAAGGAAGGTAATAGGATTTCTATAAAGTTCGAGTATGTAGTTGAGATTTCATGTATAGGTTGGAGAGGTTTTAGACCATTTTCTCTTTATGTTGCTTATATGAGAATTGAGTACTATTTGCTATTTCAGAACCCCTCATCTCTCCGCGCCCGCCACAGTTCAATACACATAATTAGACTTATGCCTAGTTGTTAATCTACTACATGATCAAATGTATTTTTTATTTCTAGAGATTTAAAATGCTTTGTTTAATGATCTCTTTTGGACTTAATCATCCTTCTCTTTTTCAATTTAACCATTTATATGTCTAAGTTCAACAACTTCAATTTTTTTTGTTTGAATAGTGCTTACAAACTGTAAATACTTGTAAGAAAAATGATTTTTTTAAGCACCAAAGAGTATGACTTAGTGGTAATGTAGTGGGTTCTTCTGAGACAGTCACCAGGTGATTTATTTCCATTGACATATGTATCATGGAATTAGTTGCGGTGTACATAAGTTGACCTTGACTTAAAAAAAAGAAAATTGATTTAATAATCTTTTGAGCATTTTTTATAAGGTAAAATATTTTCTTCAAATTTACTTGATTTTTTTAGGTAAGTTGTTATGAACCAATTGTCCCACATTGGAAAAATAGAGAAATGCTAAGGGGTTTATAGGCCAAATGGGTTCTTCTACCTATCAGGCTAGTCTTTTGGGTTGGAATCTCCCGTTTGGTTTATAACATTGGTACTTTCATTGAGAGTCCCACGCGTTGGGCCGTGATTCGGAGTGGTGGCCTGCGTGCTAGGAGTGGTGGCCTGGACCTAAGAGAGGTACCGGTCGTGACCAACTGGGCATAACCATGACCAACGAGGATCGATCCATGCATGGATCTGCAACTCAGAGTGGTTTCTTGTGTGCCAGGAGTGGTGGCCTGGACCTAAGAGGGGTGACAACCATGACCAACTAGGCTCAGCCGTGACCAACGAGGTCGATGGTTCTCAAGCGGAGGCTATTGTTATGAACCAATTGTCTCACATTGGAAAAAATAGAGAAATGCTAAGGGGTTTATAGGCCAAATGAGTTCTCCCACGTAAAAGGCTTAGTCTTTTGGGTTGGGCTCTCCCATTTGGTTTATAACATTGGTGCTTTCATTGAGAGTCCCACGCATTGGGCCGTGACTCGAAGTGATGGCCTGTGTGTCAGGAGTGGTGTCCTGGACCTAAGATTGGTGCCAGCCGTGATCAACTGGGAATAGCCATGAACAATGAAGATCGATCCACGTATGGAGTAGCATATTGGGCCGTGATTCGGAGTGGTGGCCTGCGTGCTAGGAGTGGTGGCCTAGACCCAAGAGGGGTGCTAGCCGAGACCAACTGGCATAACCGTGACCAAGGAGGATCGATTCACGCATGGAGATGCGACTCAAAGTAGTGGCCTATGCGTCAGAAGTGGTGGCCTGGACCTAAGAGGGGTGCCAGCCGTGACCAACTGGGCTCAGCCATGACCAACGAGGTCGTTGGTTCTCAAGAGGAGTCGATTGTTATGAACCAATTGTCCCGTATTAAAAAAAATAGAGAAATGCTAAGGCGTTTATAGGCCAAATGAGTTCTCCTACCTATCAGGCTAGTCTTTTGGGTTGGGCTCTCCCGTTTGGTTTATAACATTGGTGCTTTCATTGAGAGTCCCACGTGTTAGGCCGTGACCCGAAGTGCTGGCCTACGTTTTGAAGATGATACTGCAAGATTATATGATATGTGTGTATAGCTGCAAAGATTTTAAGTCCCTTCTCTATGATTGCATTTCATCAATACCTTTTAAACTTTGTAGTCCTTACTTTTTAAAAGTCGTTTCTGAAATTGATG
Organism: Capsicum annuum; assembly: GCF_002878395.1. NCBI lineage: Eukaryota > Viridiplantae > Streptophyta > Magnoliopsida > Solanales > Solanaceae > Capsicum > Capsicum annuum. The sequence continues at coordinate 186,651,206 of NC_061111.1, forward strand.
AAGCTTAGGGACAATGAGTCTTATTAAGACATTGAATATAGAAAATTTCTCAATGTAATGACTCGTGACATATCCTTACGGCTCTTAGTGAGCCACTCGTACTCACAATAGAATCAAGCCACAAACTTACTGATTTGGTTACGACTTGTCCTAAAGACTCATCAGGACATCCTTTTTTCCTGAATTGTATAGCTCAACTATCGTATAATAGTAACCCCAGGATTTATGGGCCCCAAACCTCACCCTCTGGTCGGGCTCCAGTGCATGTAGCCACACAAATCAGAGAATAATCTCATATATATGCATATGGGGAAATGCACATGTAAACAACATAAAATAAATAAATAAATAAATTTGTCCCCTCTTGAATAGATCAAGCCTTTAGCAGAGGTGGTTGACACAATTCAATGTGTCTCTGTTAATGCTCTCATTTCCTTGTCTCCTTAAGGATGTAACAGTTAACCGTGCATGTTTGTCAGGTATTCAGTGAAAGATGAGGGATTATCAACTTACTGGTTTGAACTGGATGATACGACTATGAGAATGGCACAAATGAGATACTTACCGATGAAATGGTTAGTGTTGTCACTTGAAACTTTTCAGATGAGGCCATAATTGAGGTAAAGACTTACTTCAGTCAAAGTTTTTGAAACTATATGTAAGTGAAAAAATGTGGCTTTCTTGTTAAAAATATAGCAAGATGAAACGGAGGGAGTACTAATTTACAATAGCTAAGTAGCCTTTTCGGAATGAACTCATAAACGTAGACATGCCCATTTTTCCTTTTTATAAATGATTCTTTCCTATTTATCTATCTTACTATATCCTTTAGCTAGTATATTCTTTTCATTTTTCTTTGATAGCTCAAGTAAGATGGTTGGTTCTTCATTAACACCAAACAATTTCATAAAATCACAAGATAAGTAGGAAATAAGAATAATACTCTTACTCTAGAAATTTGGATTAAAAAAGAACAAAAATCACAAGATTGATTGAGGTACTTATAAATTTCTATGGCCCACATAATTAATTTATTTACTGGTTTAATAATAATTGAATAAGTGAAATCCTTAATCTATATGGAAAGTTACCTAGTGGTATAATTACTGACTCTTAGTAGGATTGTATCCACAATTACTGACTCCTAGTAGGATAATGATTGTATCCACCAATCACGTTGATGGAACGTGAAAACATAACTGACTATTCTCATTATAAAAGGGGTCCTCTCTCTACCAAAAGAAGAATAAGCTCAATCACAATTATTCGGAAAGTAAGGTAAAGAGAGAGAAATAATTCAGTACTTCTGCTATTACGCTTTTGCTTCCGCTAAAACCATGGAGAATTCAGGTAAGTAATTCTTCATTGAATTACTGTTATTATGTGTATGTGAAAATCATTAAGTTCAACATTCTTGAATAATACAAAGGATTATGGATAGGATTGTTTATGTATAACATTGTTTAAGTTTATATAATCCGTTTTATGCTTACATGTGATATCAGAGCCTGGTTTTCGGAACAAGTGATTTTCCATTAAAATTAATGTTTCTCCAGATCTTGTGAATTTTAATTATGTTTGTTAGAAATTTCACAATTATTGAATAACGAAATTTGAAATATTGATATTATTATAATTGATTCTATTTAAAATAACAAAGATTAAACTCATATTATTTTAAATAGAATCAATTAT